>NW_027106888.1:488828-489875 GCF_000696795.3 Halyomorpha halys | reverse complement strand
TATATATATATATGTATAGGCAAGGAGAGTAAGATGGGGGAGACATGTGGCTGGAAGCAATCCATCAGGACATCTCTACACAACAATACAACAATGAATGCCACTGTATGGGATCATGGGGGAGGCAAAAAAAAGATGGATAGACAGAATGAAAAAAGATGTGAAAGAGCTGCATGCAGCAAACTGGAAAACAGTAGCGCCAAGGACAGACAAGTATGGAGAAGGCTGTTTTGGGCGGCCTAAGATCTGCAAGGTCTATATATTCAACTAAGGAAAAAAAAAAAATATATATTAGAGATGCGACATCGATAAAAAAACATCGATGTTTTAAAACATCGAAGATCAATATTGAAACATCGACAAAAACATCGATATTTTTCAACATCGATTTTTTTTAAAAACCATTTCAGTAACATAAAGACTGTTCTTAAGACAACGCATACTCCGGCCAGTCAGAAGTGCTTTTTCAATCAACCAATAGGATATGGACTCCAAAAAACATGAATGTTTTAAAATATCGTTGCTTACAATACATTACCCAAAAAACATCGATGTTTTTAAACAACCATTTCAAAAACATAAGGTCTGTTCCAACGATCACGCATTCTACGGCCTGTCAGAAGTGGTTTTTCAATCAACCAATAGGACATGGACTCCAAAAAACATCAATGTTTTAAAATATCGTTGGTCACAATACATTACCCAAAAAACATCGATGTTTTTGAACATCTATTTGAATAACATAAGGTCTGTTTCAACGTTCACGCATTTTACGGCCTGTCAGACGTGTTTTTTTTAACCAAAGAATCCGACTACTCTCTCATAATATTATTTTTGCTCAGGTATATATAAGTTAAGTATTGGCGAAAGCAAAATGTCAAAAAAGAGAAGAAAGAATAAGACCTAACTCGCTTGAACTGCTGTAAAACACTGGCTTTATTGTATTCAGTACATCTCTTATATACGTTCGATCAGCTGATCCCCTCAGTCAGCTGACATCGAAATTACAGCTGACTCATACCGTAACTCCCCCCCACCAGTTTACGA
>NW_027106888.1:481699-483792 GCF_000696795.3 Halyomorpha halys | reverse complement strand
GTACATCTCTTATATACGTTCGATCAGCTGATCCCCTCAGTCAGCTGACATCGAAATAACAGCTGACTCATACCGTAACTTATAATTGTAAATATAAACCTATGCAACTAAGACTTTACTTTATAATTAAGAATCCTTGCATGCCAACTCATAAATATAGCATAGTAAATTGATAAACGCGATACCGTTGGAGAAGAACTCCAATGATTAATTACATATAATCATATCTACCATGCCATAGCAAGAGGGTCTATGGTATCTAGTCCTAGAGTTAAATATATTGGATACATTTTCAGTTGGTTCTCATTGGGAACCAATAGAGATACATAATACAAATACATAAATATATGGAAAAAATACATAAATATATGAATAAATAAATATAATGTTGTCGTGGGAACCCCTGTCCCAGAACAATATATATATTAGGGATGCGACATCGATGTCGATGTTTTTTTAACATCGATGTTTTACTTTCGATGTTTTACGTTTGTTTCAATTATTTTTTTTTCCCAAAAGTAACTAAATGAAAACAAAAAAAAATACAGTATTAACTATTTCCTATCAACAATGTGGTGGGATAAAAAAGGACCTCCGACCATCACGCTAACGACGTCATAAAGATAAATTACGACTAGAAAAACATCGATGTTTTAAAATATCATTGCTTACAAATCTTTGCCAAAAATACATCGATGTTTTTGAACAACCTTTTCATTAACATAAGGTCTGTTCCAACGACTACGTTTACTCCCGTAAACACGTCAGTCGGAAGTGTTTTTTGCAAAAAAGAATGCAAATTGACAAAAAAAAACATCGATGTTTAGAAATATCAATGTTCAATATTGAAATATCGTTGCAAACAATAAATTGCCCAAAAAACATCGATGTATTCGAACTATTTCAGAAACATAAGGTCTGTTCTTACGATCACGCATTCTACGGCCTGTCAGAAGTGGTTTTTGAAACTAAGAATCCGACATCGACTACAAAAAACATCGATGTTTTAAAATATCGTTGGTTACAATACATTACCCAAACTATATCGATGTTTTTGAACATCCATTTGAGTAACATAAGGTCTGTTCCAACGATCACCCATTCTACGGCCTGTTAGAAGTGGTTTTTGAAACTAAAAATCCGACATCGATTACAAAAAACATCGATGTTTTAAAATATCGTTGCTTACAATACATTACCGAAAAAACATCGATGTTTTTTAACAACTGTTACAGGAACACACCTTCCAACGATCACGCATTTTACGGCCTGTCAGAAGTGGTTCTGTCGACTGTCGATGTCAAAAAAACATCGATGTATTTTGGGTAATGTATTGTAAGCAACGATATTTTAAAAACATCGATGTTTTTTGTAGTCGATGTCGGATTCTGTGTTTAAAAAACCACTTCTGACAGTAGTATATCTATTTCCTTATATTTTAATTATTACATTATGAATTGAGAAGTACCAGTTGGGATCTTTGTTATTTACTTTGACTCCTTTTATCAATATAATTGCCATTCAAAATACAACTGATAGGTCTTACTTGCCTTGGTGCATCTGACCAGTTGGCAGTAGTGCCAGCGGATCTTCGTTATCACTGAAATGCGTTTCCCTGTTCGGTGGCACCTCTCTTTCTTAGCAGTCTCTGGACCAAACTCTCTTCCTCCTCGACTATCTCAACCTGTTCCTTACTCGAACTCCCTGAATTCTCTGAACGGTGTTCTCTCCTCGACTCTCTCAAAATAAAAACTTCCTTGTCTACCACCCTCTTTTAACTCCCTTTCTCCCCTCTACTTCTCACTCACCCCCACTTCTGATCCTTGTCTTTTCATTGGCCAAAATCCAGCTCCCACTCTCTTTTACTTATGGTCAAGAGGGAGTGGGCAGGCCATCGCCCTTTAAGGCCCCTAGTCGAGTCAGCTCTCCTTTGATCCTCCCCCAAGCACTTAGCTCTCTATGTCCTGGAGATAAGGCCTGACTGAGGGGTATGCAGGTGTGAGATAAGGTCTCTGTCTAGGTTCTTGACCGAGGTCCCTAGTCTTGACTGGGCTTTTTGGTGAGCCCTTGGTCCCCGCTGGTATCAATATATA
>NW_027106888.1:473236-477069 GCF_000696795.3 Halyomorpha halys | reverse complement strand
TATATGTATCACTTTTAATATGTTTTGCTGACAGGTCAATGCCTCAGGCTGCTCCTTTGGGTATAAACCTCTTATCAGGTATGACACGCCACCAAAAGAACTTACATTAAATTCCAATTTATCTTTTTTTTTCCCAGCTGGTACTTCTAATACATATCAATATATATGGAGCAATGTGACTCAGTGGTTAGGCTACTAACTCCAAGGACCCAGGTTTGAATCTAGAGGATATAGAATGGATATAAAATGCATCTTTACCCCCCTCTGATGACCTTCAGAGTATAAGTTTGTTATTTTAGGAGAAAATAAACAAAAATCATATAAAATAGAACAAGGGCAATTAAAAAGATATATCAGAAGTATTGCACTTAAAAAGAGTGTTTTTGATTATTTATAAACTAAATGGCCCTACTTTATAATTTTATATTATCATTAATTCATACCCTCTTAATAGGAAAAAGTATTACATACTTATATTTAATACAAGGGTATGGTTAGTTTCATTGACCAAACTTAGGAGGCTCTACTCGACAGGAAATTCAGCTGGTAAAAAATTGGGGAAAAATGTGGAGCAATTTTCTGTAAAATAAGGTAGGCCAAATTTGATGTCAATGAATGAAGTGACAGTTGATTCCTGGAGCTATGGGATTAGAAACTGGAAAGCATTAGCATATAATAAAGCTTTAATTTAATTTTCTGTTAAAGTTTAAGGGTATCATCCCCATCTTTAGAAAAATTCTTACATTTACATATATATTTCATTTTTTGTGATAAATAAATGCAGGAGTAGTTGTCTCACTTGCATTTTTACATTCTGTTCATTTATTTTAATTTTAATACTATTAAAATAAAACAAAATAAATAGAATGTGGCTATGCTGGCTAAAATAGCAACTGCCTTTTTATTTATCTATGACTATAAAAATTGATTGAAATAAATTTATTGATTACCTCCATTTAATAATGGTAGAAGAGATTTTCCTGTAAATTTTGAATGAAAAATATCATTTGAATGAATATCAAACCAGTCTAATATTGTCGGTGTAATATCCAGCAAACTAGCAAGATTTGTTGTTTTTTTATTTTTTGAGGCATTTTGATCAGGTGATGAAATTATCATTGGAACTGATATCCCTGAAAGAAATAGGTCTAATTTTAATCAAATAAATATAATTATTTGAATTTACTATGCAAATTTCTGTAAGACAAATAATGCTCTATTTACTTATAAACAGAAAATATGTATTGTAGTATAAAAAAAAAATATCAAAAGGAAGTGGATAAATAGTAAACACTTTCTTATACAATAATGTAACAATGTAATAATAGTAAACATGTATACAGGAGTGTAGCAAGAAGTACTAAGGCTCTGGGCGAAATATTGGATGGGGCCCCTTTATCTCATTTTGAGTGGGAGGAGAGGTTAGACAAAACAACTTTCTTTTAATCCCTTAAATTGTATAACTTTATCACTTTTCAAGGGAATGCAAAACAATTAACTATTGATAAATATATAATAAATAAAAAGTCATATAAATATAATTTTTATTACCATAAAAATTAATTTATATTATATTCATAGAGAATTAGGGACCCTTTGAGCTATGGAGCCCGGGACAAGTTGCTCCCAGATCCAGTGCTCCTTCATCCAGGTATATCTCTAGTACAAGTGCAATTTTGTAAATTTCAAGAAGTGTGTTTCAAACCTAATTTTTTCTCTTATTTTTTGTCTAATGAGCCAAGTGACATAGTATTACAAAAGATTCGTACGAATTCGTTGAAAGATTCCTAAAATTTGGACCATTAGAAACAAAGATAAAGAGAAAAAATTAGGTTTGAAAAACATTACTTGAAATCTACAAAATTATTCTTAACCCACTAGTCACAGGTACCACAGATACACCATTATTAATATTACTTTTAAAATAACTATACAAATATTTTACCTGAATCATATGCGTTTGTCCGACCAGCAGGAAAAGGAATACCATTATCAGATGTGAAAATAATGAGAGTTTCATTTTCAAGACCAGCAACTGATAACTCATTCAATATGAGACCTATACCTGTTGGTAGAAACAATTAATCGAAATATAATAAGTAATTATTTTGAATTTTCATAAATCTTTTTTAATAACTATTGAGAATAAATATTCATTTATATTTAAGAGGGAAAGTCAATCATTATTCGCAATATAGTTATACAATTTTATTGTAATCAAATAGGAAACTTACAAGTACATAATTTTTCGACAGAGCCCCCTTGCTTTTCAACGCACTTGGTCCATCGTTGTATAAGCTTCGTGATGCCCTCATAAAAGAAGGTTTTCGGTTCAGTCGCGAGCTAGGAATGCACCGCTTCTTTCTTTGCTTCGTCCGAGATGCCTCATTGAGTGGACCAAACAAATGATAGTCAGAAGGGGCAAGATTGGGATTATACGGAGGATGAGCCTGTACTTGAGAATTGAGTTTCTGGAGCGTTGCAGCAGTATGCGAACGGGCATTGTGCAACAACACAACACCTTTTGACAGCATTCCTTGGCATTTGCTTTGGATTGCAGGCTTTAGCTTGGCAGTAAGCATCACACTATAACGTACACTATTTATTGCTGTGCCCCTTTCCTCATAATGTTCCAGTACTGGACCTTGTGAGTCCCAAAAACCGTAAGCATCAGTTTTCTTGCGGACGGTGGGGTCTTGAGTTTTTTCTTGCACGGCGAATTTAGATGTTTCCATTCCATACTCTGCCGTTTACTCTCTGGCTCGTAATAATGGATCCATGTTTCGCCACTAGTAATTAACCTGTCTAAGAAGTTGTCCCGTTCGTTACCATAGCGATCCAAATGTTTTTGGCAGGTGTCCAAGCGCGTTTGTTTATGCAACTGTGTGAGTTGTTTTGGGACCCATCTTGCACAAACTTTATGAAATTCAAGTCTGTTGTGGATGATTTCGTAGGCAGAACCGTGAACGCTCAATGTTTTCTTTATTTGTGGCGGTAAAAGGTCGTCCGGCTTCTGCATCGTGCGTAACACTTGTGCGTGTTCCATTCGTAGACACACCGTTGTGGCAAAACACTGTTCCCGTTCTGTACTCATAAGTTTTCGATGAATTTCAGCCCCTGATACGCCTTCCGACCACAAAAAACTGATAACTGAACGTAGCTCTTCTTTGATGCAAATAGAAAACGCAGCAGCTATGATTAACAGTACGACAGCGATAACGAAACTAACCTAGCAGCTTGAAACTTGCTTAGACTTAACAACAAATAAAAAAAGCATGCGCCATAAACGCAAAACGATAGTGCTACCAACATAAACAAAAATATAACTAAATTGCGGATAAATATTGACTTTCCCTCGTAGTAATATTGTATATAAAAGGCATGTAAATAAATATTATTTAAAAGAAATTGTATTAATTTTATAAAAATATCAAATATTTATTTTCTAAAAATTATTTGCCCATAAAATACACAATAATAACAACAACAAAATAATAATAGAATAATTTAAATTCCTTTAAACCTCATGTCATCTGTAGATTAAATTTGCATTGAACAACTGTATTTTAATGTTTTAAAAAAATTGGAGAAATTTATATTATACTGTACTTTGTTGGTTCAACAATAGATCTTTGAGTTAAGGCATCCACAATTTCCTGTCCTCAGTTGTTGTTTCTGTTATCTTAAGAAACACCATACATGCATGCTATTCTGTATTGATTAATAAATAAAAGTGAAACCCTGCAAAATGGGGCGAAACGTTGGACATTAAATAGTTATAATATATATATAAACTATTTGTTCTTTTTTTGACCGCAACCCTGACCATCTTA
>NW_027106888.1:467381-473178 GCF_000696795.3 Halyomorpha halys | reverse complement strand
TATATATATTATCTATAGTTTATTTACCTGTATCAACACGAGAAATGACAGTATATTGTGATGCTATGTCTTCACGAGCTATTTGAGTATCTTGAATATGATATGGAACAATAACATCATCTTGTTTATAGATCATTGGAGTCCAATCTGGTATCAAGCCCATTCCAGGTTTTCCATTACCAAATTGTTCACAAAAATTTCCATACTTAGGATTTGAATGACCACATCTGTGAGGATCATGAAACCCAACATACAATAGAAATGGGCTGAAACAAAGTAAATTTAAGGCGGATTAATGATTGTTTAAATACCAGAGCAAACATCAATATACAGGGTGTTTCAGGATTATGTGACCAAACTGAAAATATAAACTAAGGGCCTCAAAACAAGAAAAAAAATTTCCTCTGAAGCTATGTCCGCAAACGCTTTGTTTGGGAGATATTCACATCTAAAGTTTTTCATTGTTATGAATTATTTACGTTATAATAAATGAATAAAACCTATTTATTTGTTCTAACTCTTTATTAATTAAATGTAAACATTAAGAGACTTACTAAATGTTGTTCAAAGTGAAGGTATGTCCGCAAACGCTTTGTTTAGGAGATGGATTAGATAGAATACTAATATGGCCTTTTATCTCTAACTGTATAAAACCTATTAGCAATATAAAGATTAGTACTATTGAGAACAGTCAATAACATTTATCAGTTTGAAAGAGACTTTCGTAAAGTACTCATCATTATGCCTTCTATTTATACTAATGGTGAATATGCTGATATGGTGTTTGTGTACGGTTTTTGCAATGGTAATGCTAATGCTGCCTGTCGTGAATATAGAAGGCGATTTCCGAATAGAAGATTATCAAACAAGTCTATCTTCAGCTTCATGTTTCAACGTCTTAGAGAAACTGGTACATTTGCCATAATACCACATGCTGATGGTATTTTTTCCGCTTTACGAAATAAAGAAAGGACCATATTACAATATTTTGATGATAATCCATCTGGCAGTGTACGAAGAGCTGAAGCAGAATTAAATATTACGTCAACTACAGTATGGAGAACTCTCATTGCAGATGGACTTCATCCATATCATTATCAACGGGTACTAAATTTATTACCGCAAAATTTTTGACAAAGAAGACATTTTTCAGATTGGTACTTAAATCAAGTTTCAGGAAAAATTCTCTGGACAGATAAAGCTACCTTCACAAGAAGAGGTATCTTCAATCAGAAAAATAATCACCACTGGTCACAGGAAAATCCCCATGCATTATTGCCGTCTCAATTCAATGCGGGGACATTTCTGGAATTTCTTAATAATGATTACTATGATATAGTTGAACATATTCCACTAAAACTGAGAAGGCATGTTGCTTCAATTAGATAGTTGTCCTGGACATTACGGAAGAGGTCCATTACAATGGCTAAATGCTAATTATCCCAATCAACAGTGCAGGACCAGTGGCTTCGCCTGCACGCTCTCCAGACCTGACACCACTAAATTTTTTTGTTTGGGGTGACATTAAACAAAAAGTCTATGCAAGGCCGTTCAATGATCTTAATTCCTTATAAAGAAGGCTAATTGAATCTTGTGAAACAATAACACATATCCAGTGCCGTTGTTGAAAAAAGATGCTGAGCCTGTCTTAATGCTCATGAAAATCACTTTGAACAACATTTAATATGAGTTTAATGTTTGCATTTAATTAATAAAGTAGTCGGAACGAATAAATAAGTTTTATTCATTTCATATAACCTAAATAATTCATAACAATGAAGATCTTTAGGTGTGAATATCTCCTAAACAAAGTGTTTGCGGACATATCTTCAGAAGAAATATTTTTCTTCTTTTAAGGTCTTAATTCATATTTTCAGTTTGACCACTTAACCCTGAAACACCCTGTATATTATAATACACTAGCTGAGGTGGTTGTGAAAGATCTAACTCCAATTGACAATACACTTGACCAGAATTGACGGCTTAACTATGCATGTTCAAGTTAGGTAAGGTAGTTGATTAGAAGGTGAATAGATAGGATGAGACTTACGGGGTGACAACCATAATTTCTCTAAGGATGGTAACCTCTCCCTACCGGGTACTATTCCTGTAGGTGCGAAGAGGAATACAAGCTTAGGCGGGTAGCCAGCCGCCAGGTCATGCAGAAAGGTAACTCCGTTCTACCGAGTACTATTCTTGTAGAAGCGAAGTAGGCATGTAGGCCTGGCGGGTAGCTAGCGTCTGGGTCCTACGAAAGGATAAAAGGCAGAGGAATGAGAAGGTAACCAATAGGGAATTGACGTGAAATATGACTCTTCATATCAATAAAAAAAGTTTGAAGAACATACTACATGTCTTATTTGCTGTCCCAAGATGGAAATGTTTCAACAACATAAGTGGGATATTGATTCTACTAACAATACAAAGGCCGATGAGAGGCACTGCCTGTCAGAGTAACTTTTTTGTGATTTAGTATATCTTTTTTTGGTAAGTTTTATTCAACATATTTACAATTATAATACTATTTATATGTTTATATATAACACTATGAAATTGTTTACATTTTACTGAATAAATGAACACAATAAATAGCTAGAGAAAACATAGGTGGTGGCTCCAAGGTGAAACGAACTGAAGTACTTCGTCTTGGCGAGAAGCGACAACGGTTTCGTACTGGCGGTACCTGATAGATAGCATCGCTACACACTTATTACACAAAAATAATGTAAATTCTAGTTTTCATATTCTGTTTGGTCTCCTTTCTTGTGCAGCCTATAAATTATTATCATATTCATCTTATTGAGCATCTGTTCTTTCCCGATAGACGTGATTATATTACAATCAGCATTCACAAACATATTTCCATTGTACCACAAGAGCTCTGTTTATATACACAAATCCCAGGTGAATTATAGTTCTACCATGTTCTTAAGACTTTATCCTAATCAGGGGGTTTCATTTGATTTTTATTCTCTGCCTACATGACAGCATGTATTGCCTCTCACACTTTTAAATAACAGATAATTTTAGGTTGTTTTGGTAATAAAATCACTCAAGAGATACAAAATAAGGACCAAAGGAAATAAAAATTATTGTCGTAAGAAATACACAAACAATAAGCCAGCTGATTGGACTCAGTAAAAATATTAAGGGCAACGTGACCGTTTTGGGAAATTTTCTGAAACTAGAGCATTTTAAAAATACGAGGGTGTGGGGAGGGGTTAATTAGGTATTGTGAGTCCTCTAGTTTTTAGAGCCAACATGCCGTATACATCCGAGCAACGTGGGTTTTTCGTGACGACGTTTTTATCAAATAGCTGTTCTTTTATCGCGGCCAAGCCAGCTTACTGCTTGCATTTTCCATTGACTCGCAATGAAGGCCCTCCCATATCGCAAAACAATCTTTTTATGGATTGTCAATTTCCGTGAAAAATCTAATACAGCAAGGATGGGAAGTGTGAGAACATCTCAAAACGTGGAGGCTGTTCATGTGTCTACCTAACAATCATCAAGGCGTTCAGCTCAGAAACACGGAGCAGTTCTCGGAATGTCGGAACGCACCCTGTATTAAAATCAGTTTGGTAACTTTCTAACCATGGGCAGGCAGGCAGGCTTGATGTAATGTATACATGATGTAATGTAATACATGATGTAATATGTATATATATCATGTATTATATTATATTATATATCTGTATTTGTAAATATATATAAATAAAGAGGTTTAGAAAATAAAAATAAAAAAAAAACTAACCATGGGAACTGATTTTTTTTTTAGATTTTACAGATTAGGTTTTGTAAATTTCTGTGTTAATGTTTCCCATGTTAAATAGTCTAATTCAATTTTATTATGAGAAAAGTGTTATTATTCAAAAGAATTGGCAAATGACTAACAGCTGTTTATGGTGGTTCATTAACTTTTATTCATAACAGTTTTAGAAAGAACAGGCTGCATAACTGGGGCCTTCTTCTTAATTTTTTTGGGGGGTTTTTGGTACAATTTCTTAAAATCTATTTGTCCTATCCTTACTCTTCTCTAAATTTATTTGGAATTATTTTATCTGGAATTGTATTTTAAAAAATTTTCATATTTTATAAATGCACCTACCCATAGAGGATTATTAGCATAATTTTGACATTTATTATAATTAACAAACAAAAATTAGTGAAACAATCAACTGATGTCAAAATATTAATATTAAAAATATTTACAATTTATTTCAGACTCTACCACTGTTTAGGAAAAAGAACTATTATAATTTTTTTCAGCTATGATTTCAGAGTAATGTAATTGGAATAAAACAAAACAATGAACAAGTAAATTAGTCTTGTTATTCAAAAGAACAACAAAAGTACCAAAAATGTTCTTATTAAAAATCATAAAATAAAGCATAAAATCGATTAACTTAGTTGAGTAACTCTGAATGAATTTGCTTGTTTTTTGGCTGAAAAAACAAGTGTATAGATTTATGTATATGGAAAAATTAAAAAAAAAAATGATGATAATATCAATATTTCTGAAAATGTAACAACTTGAATGTAACTAGTATGATGTAACTTGATCCTCAAAAATGGTCACACTGCTCTTAATGAAGAAGGACCAAGTAGGAATCTTAATTTTATTTTAACACAATCTGCACCTACCTATTTTTAGTCATTTCAAAAAAATTTCTTACTAAATGTTTAATCTTTGTTATGTTCCTTCCAACTTGCAGAATAGAATTGTTTTCTTCAGTTTCAGAAAAGTCAAATGGGAATACTTCTTCTGGACCAACATGTTTCTTCCCAATTATACCTAAATTAACAAATAATTAAATTAAAATATAGCAAACACATTTGAAACAATAAAAACAGAATAAAATCGAAACTTATGAACAAAAATAATTTATAACCTTATGAATGTATAAGTAGGAACCCCTATTTATTAATGGCGTAGATTGAAAATACTTGCAATTTATTTAGAAAGAATTACATTTATTCGTTTATTGACTGGACACTTTTAATAAAATCTTAATAAAATTTCAATGCAATTATGATAATGTTTTCAATAAGGATGTTGTAAAATCACCAAAATTAAAATAATACATTCCACTTATTATATAAAAAACTAACATAAGATAAAAAACACTATAAGTGATAATAAACAGTGTGGTGCACCCAGATCTTAGGTAGTCGTGGGCAGATTAATTTTAGAAGCCCCTCTGCTAAATAAAAAAAAATAATAATAACAATAATAGCTAGTATTCCTATGTTTTAATTAGACCATCTCCACAGGATGCTGACCTGTGTAGAGAAAATATAGAATAAAGGAAAGAACTATTGTAGTATGAGGTAAGCAATGATCATTACACTTTCAGAGTTGAATAGATAAAAGTAACCACAATTAAAAACAGCAGGCATCGTCATATATCAATATGAATCAAGGCATAAAACCAGCTGCACTTCACTGTAAATAAAGTCACTCTATTGCACTAATTTTCATGCCTTATTTTAATAAATTCATATTTTTAGTTTTTTCTTTCAATTTATGTATTTGCCCACAGTGGTAATGTTTAATAAAAAACTTTGTCATTCTCGTCCAATTAAAATATATATATCATATTTAATTTTTTATTATGAGAGAAAAAAGAAATATGCTGTGACTATTTTTATTAATAGGATTGTAAATAATTGTGATTTACTAGTACTAGAAGTATGCATAAATATGAAGTGTATAAAGCAACCCAATAAAGTTGAGCAGAACATCTCTCTCTCTCTCTCTCTCTCTCTCTCTCTCTCTCTCTCTCTCTCTCTCTCT
>NW_027106888.1:459476-463806 GCF_000696795.3 Halyomorpha halys | reverse complement strand
TGTTTCCAACTTTTCAAAATACAGTTGGATTTCGCATGCAAAACTCCTTATCTTGCCATGCACATTGTTCTTCGTGCGAATGAAGGAGAGAAGCTGTTTAATCTTGCTCCCAAGATTTTGCATCACCTCTGCTGTGGTAAGTCTTGTGGCATTAGATGCTACAATGGCCAAGTCTCCCACCATTGTGTGTGTGTGTGTGTGTGTGTGTGTGTGTGTGTGTGTGTGGGTTAGAAAAGAAACCAGTGAAGAGTCACTCAAGAAGAATAAGGGACTCTTGGTTTGGACTGCCTGGTGAGAGGAGGTCCGTCGGCTGGAAGTGGAAAGGACTGGAAGCCATTGTAGAGAGTTAGACATAGGTTTTTGGGAAGGACTGGAAGCCATTGTTGACAGTTGGACATAGCATTATAGAAAAAAAGATATCAAGAATCATCAATCATCAAAGAAAGATTGTGTAATTGGTTAGTTTTGTTTCTAACTAGAATTTATTACATTTTTACTATACTTAGTAAATTACTTTACTTAACTAATAAGTTTAACTGTTATTAGTAGTAAAGTGTCTGTTTTTAATTGCTTAGAAACCTGCCCTGAGATTGAGAGTCTATAATATTATATATACTAAAATAAAAATTCTCATATTTATTTAATATTTAATTTTTTTATCTAACCTTGTCCTCTTAAAATCTATACTTTAGATATGAGAATTAAGTTAAAATTATTAATATTCCTTTATATTTTACTTATATATATATATATAAGTTAAGGTACAAGGGTACCTGTTATCTCCACTAATACCTAGGGACTTATGTAAACACTGCATAAATGTATATGTAGAGGATTAAAAGGAGAAATAAAGTAGTCTTTAAGCTGATCTTGTGTGAATTATTTCACGGTCCTTTTTTTTTAAGTTATGCTTGAGACGAAGCTTAACTGGTGCCGAAACCCGGGAACTTTGATCTTTTAAGTCGGTACGTTTGATAGCATTTTTTTTTCTTTCTTCTTCTTTATCTGCCTTCTATACTAAAGTAGTGGACTGGGCGAGGAGTAGTAGCACCGGCAGTTTTAAATCTGGAATTTAGGTTAGATAACCAAGGAAATGGTGAACGAGAATGTAGCCGCAGCACTCCCACCGCTACCGGCGACGACCATGCCGGAAGCGCACGCCAATGCTCTCGCGTTGGTTAGGGTGCGTACGGCGACCACACATGACTTGAGAAAAGCGGTTTCAGACATAAAAAGATTCACTGGGGAATCCGTGGAATTAAACCACTTTCTTAAGGACTGTGATCGCGTCATGGGCAGAATTGAAGCGAAAAATCAGAAGACCTGGACAGTGGCGACGCCGATGAACTGAAAACTGCAGTGGTCTGCCGGGTGAAGAGAAGCATCCTTAACTAGATCCAAGCGGACAAAGGGACATCATGGAACACGGTAAAGGAGAGGCCAAAGAAAGCATTTGGAGGGGGGGCGCTGGGCCTCGGAAGAAGACATCTTTCGAATGTTCCGAGAGAGGAAAAGATAGGGGCAGTCCAGTGGACAGTACGCCGCCGCTCTGCTTTCACGTTACAACCAGATCACGGACAAGTTCAGCGAAATGATGCCAACGGACCAGGTGCAAGGCCGCATGTTTTCTATACTCAAAGTTCAGTTAGTTAGGGAGATTGGAAAATGGGAAGGAGCACCCCAGGATCGCTCTTTCGAGCAGTATGCCCAGGAATTAATCGATACAAGTGCCCGGGAAACAGAATCCCACATGGAAACCGATGATCAGGACTGGATGAGGGTCCAAAAATCATCAGAACCAGTGGAGAAGAAGAGAACGCCAGGAGTTTACGAGAGAGAAGCCAAGAAAGACGGAGAGAAGAATAGCCCCTGAGAAAGCAAGGGGAAACGGGCGGAAGGAGAACCGTAAATGCTATGGGTGTGGCAAAGTTGGGCATTAGGTGGCCCAGTGTTCCCGCACTCGATGCTTCGGACACTAGGGGAGGAAGAGACCCAGGACGTATCGGTCAGGGTGAGGGAATTCCACCATCGAAGGACGGGAGCTCGGAAGGGGGCAGACCCGCGGAGATGGAGGAATCGGAGGAAATTATTAATGATAAACCCCGCCAGATCGCCTGGAAAACTAGGACATCGGGTTTGATAAAAATCGAATATGGACGATACGGGAAAAGCGAGATTGCAACAATTTGGTCTGTACCAGGGGAAAGGAGGAACAAATTTGTAGGGCCCTTAAAGACGCGTCTCAACCAGAGAGGACATACCACATTTACGTGGGTAACGCCGTCATCTGGGATAAGATTAAGAGGCAGTGGCGGTCAGAGCAGATAGGTGTCGATCGTACGTTCGTTCGATGTACACTAAAGGTGGAAACTATTAGAGATGAGGATCGCCAAAAGGAAAATACCCTTGCTTACCACCAGGGCAAAACGTACCATCAGGGTCTAAATGAAACATTCCAGACTCTCAGGCGTAAATATTTTTGGTGGGGAATGCGTCGAACGATACAGGACACTATAGGGGGTTGTAACGTGTGCTTGAGTACAAAATATGACAGACATCCACCCTGGGCAACACAAGAGGAAACACATACGGGCGACAGACCACAGACTGACCTCCAGATCGACACTTTTATATTGATAGGGTATAAGTGGGTGACGGTCGTCGACACTTTCAGTAAGGTGGCAATGGCGGAACAAGTAAAGGATCGGTAGACGGAAACGGTATTAGGTGCACTACGCACCTAATTCCAAATAAAATTGGGACCATCGTATACCGAAAATTAGGGACTAATCGCGGAAAGGAGGTACTGCGCTATGAGGGCCCTTTTATGGTGATTACTTTTCGACACAACGTTATCGCGATAGAAAGTTTGAGTGAACCATGCAAATAGAGGACGTATGGAGACCTGGAGTGCCCCCCCCCCCTCTTAATATCATGGAATCTTTATACATCGGGTGGAGTGTACAATTTATTTTTGTTTGTGTCTAAGCAGGGTTCTTTTTTTTTTTTTTTTTTTTAATTTTATTATTTTCTGTTCTAATATTTAATAAGTGCATTTCGTCCTAGATTGTATGAGAAGTCACTTTGTTTTACTTTGTCTTTGTAAATGAAGGAATAATTGTTTTATATAATAGTTTTTATGTTACTTTGTGTCTTTATTTCTTTATCTTTATTAGTTTACGAGATGTGTTCGTAAACTGGTAGGGGAGAGTTTATAAGGTAAGGGTAACTGTTATCTCCACTAATACCTAGGGAACTATGTAAACACTGCGTAAATGTATATATACAGGATTAAAAGGAGAAATAAAGTAGTCTTTAAGCTGATCTTGTGAGTCATTTCACGGTCCTTTTCTCTTTTTTTTTTAAGTTTTGCTTGAGACGGAGCTTAACTTATACATATATATATATTGTAATATCCTCTTTTATGAGTAATAGTTATTTATATATAAATGATTTTTGTTATGCTTTTATTTTATGTATCAACGTTAAATATTGTTCATTTGTTTTGTTGAACCAAAAAGCAAGGTAACCAATTTTCATTGTCAAAATAAATACGTCATTCATAACAAAGCCAAGATGGCGGCGCGTGTCCTCCAAAAAGTCCGTTGAATAGCGGCCATGTTGAGCAGACTCCAATACTTTAAACTTTATTTAACTTCCCATCATAATTGTAGTTACAGTAAATTTAAGAAAAAATAGAAGCCAAGTATAAGTGTTAAAGAATAATGTTCATAGAGAAAATCACATGCAAAAATTCGATGTTTACATTGATCATCACGGTTGGTGAAATACATTTGTTGTTTAGGCACGGGCGGGGAATAATGTTTCCTGAATGAGGAGGTCCTCATCATCTTTTGTCTAGCTCAAGGGAGGACATCTTGAAAAGGAAGACATCGAGGAGTCATCCAAGAAGAATAAGGGACTCTTGGCTTGAATTGCCTGATGAGAGGACGTCGGTCTCCTATAAGCAGAGGTGACTGGAAGCCATTGTTGACCGTTAGAGCATTTTGAGAAAGAAGACAAAGCCATTGTTGACCATCAGACAGAGCATTTTTGGAAAAGAAGATATCCAGACTCACCAACCATCAAAATAAATTGGTTAGTTTTGTTCTACCTAAATTAAAATATATTGTAAAGTAGATATTAATTTATTTAAGTGTTATTAAAAATAATTGTTATGATGGCCTGGAAACCCACCCTGAGATTAAAAGTCTAAAATGTTATAAAATTTAAATAAAATTCTACTATCAATTTAATATTAAAGCTTTTTATTTTAACCCAAACTATACTTAAGATGTGAGAATTAAGTGAAAACTATAAAATTCATTTT
>NW_027106888.1:455368-459231 GCF_000696795.3 Halyomorpha halys | reverse complement strand
AATAATTCACTCCAGCTGATGAAATAAAGATTTTTGGTGGAAATAATTGTCAAACAGCAGGACAACATTCTTATCACTTTATTTGAAGCAATCATTGTGTTGAGGTATCAGCGAGTTCTGTACATTATGAATCTAAATACTATACAACCCCTGATGTGACTCACTCATTCATAGGCATTGAATTATAATATCTCCCTCATTCACTCATCTATACCAGTTCTAATCTACTTCAAAATGAGATGAGCAGAAAATTTATTTTTATAATGGCTCTGCAATTTTTTATTTATTACTACAGCAATACAGCTCCTTGTAGGGCTCTGGCCTCTGAAATTATCTTTGACTACTCGTTTTTGTCAGTAGCATGTCTTTTCCATCTCCTTACCCCCAACCGGCGCAAGTCTACCTCCACATCATCAAGTCTTCTCAGGCAGGGTCTTTTTTTTGTCTTTTTCCTTTTGACAATTTAAACAGCAGTCTTCTTGGTGGGTGATCCTCTGATATTCTTTCCACATGGCCAATGTAAATACACCCCCAATAAATCAAAATGACGGATCCAACTTTAAAATCAATAATATTGTTCAAAGTCTATTGTGATTTAACAGTAATCCTATCAACAAATGAATTCCACCAGCAGCCACTGATTTTGTGAATTCCACAATTTTGGTGCGATAAATTATTATTATTATTATTATTATTATTATTTTATCTCTATCAGCAGGGGTGTTGCTACAAAGATTTGTTGAGAAGGAGGAAAATCTCTCAAATTTTACAACAATGCTGACTGGACTTCCTTATTATATTATAAAATATTTTTTCATAATTATTTAAGTGAAGTATAGCTTTTAAAAATGATTTTCAGATTAGGATTTTAATTAGGAAAACTCCAAAATATTGTAATTGTTAAATGAAATTGTAATTTTTGAAGATATATTTTACCTAAATAATTATTTAAAAAACCTGAAGACTTACTATAATTATATGTCAAGTATGAATTATAATAAAACCTTGTTTGGCCTCTCCTTGACTTGATCAGCTCTCCAGATTAACTTACATTGAATATAAAATAAATGTAGAGGCCCAGGTGGCGATCAAAAATAGCAGAAACAACTATTTATTAGTTTTTCTATTATTTATTTGATTTATCAGTTTTTATAATAAATATTTTTTTCTACTATTTTTGTAAATTTTTTTAATAACCATATTCATTCAATCATATTCCTATTCAATCAACAGACCATATTCCTACAATCATCACATACCGTCAACTAATAGTCTTCCAACTGGCATACTTTTATTTAATGTAACATAAATGAACCAAATTGACCTCCTGACCTCCAATGTTTATTTCCATTGAAGGTCATAAATTTTTACAAGTCATAAATTTTACAAGCATAAGTAAGGAATGATAATTTACCTGTTTTAATCCCTTCATTTGATAATATGGTTGGTAAACTTTTTATGTTTCGTAAGGAATTGAAATTGTGAATACCATGATGTAAGCCATACATTCCATTTTGGTGTGTTGGAAGCCCAGTTAAGATGGATGCACGGCTGAAATAAAGTTTTCAAGAAATAAATTTTATTACTTAAGAATATAGTTCTTTTTTCTCACTATTTATAGAATTCTTGTTTTTCATTTAATTAGGAAAATGATCCTTAAAAACATCTTTTAAAACAATAAAAAGTATGTAATAATTAAAAAGTAGCACTGTTATAAAAATTGCATCATTATGTTTTTTTAAGTATTTAAATCATAATATTACTAATTTAAATATAGATCAGAATATGTTTCGATACTAAAGTAGTGAGGATAAAATAATTAGTAAAACTAAAATCAAAACATTCCTTAGTAGAGGGGAGGGGAGTGGCTTGTAAAACTTGTTTGAGTTACATTAAGAATATATTTTAACAACTAACTTTAAGTTGTGTTTCTCAAGGCTCCTTATTCTCACCAACACTCAACATATATCAATGACCTCCCTAATTCACAATACCACCAGTACAAATTTACTGATCCTTTCATTCTGCCAAAATGCTGAAGGTGATTTTCAAGTGGCATGAACATATAGATAGCATTAACGAATGGACAACAAATAATGATCTCAGGCTCAATGTTTAAAAAATTAAAGCGATTATCATTGGTTTCAAGTACCTTCTTAATTCCCTTCTTTTCCATCGTTTAATCTATCTTAATCACGAGTTTCACACCTTTAATTTACACCAACCCATTTCATTTTTAGAGACCTTAGAGTGATTTTTGATCAGGACCGATCCTGGAATGGTCATATTTCCCAAATTATCCAGAAATCCAATGCTATCCATTTCTTAAGACTCTTATACCCCTAAAATCTGTCAGCTTCTAGTTATCTCCCTCATTTTCCCTGCATCCTTTGCTTTTATTACAGTTGCTTCATTTATAGTGGATTGTCAGGCAGGCAAGAGATGAAACTTAGGAGATTGTATGTATAACCTTGATTTGTTTACCCCATTTTCTATGTCCACTCCTTGAATACGAGATTATAACCCATAAACTTGTATATTCCTTCTCATAGAACACTTTCCTTCAAAAAATGCTTTATAATCCGAGCTACCTTGTTCAAGAATTCCCTATCCATATCTATCCGTAAAACTTCTTCCTCAACCGCATTAAAACATAAATTATTTCCCCCCCTCATATATATATATATGGTTTTTAATATTTTTTTTTTATGTATCATTTGAGTATTGTTTATTTGATGTATTAAATCAAAAAAACAAGCTAACCAATTTTGTTCAGTCAAATATGGAGTGGAAAACATCGTTAAAAAAACCAAGATGGCGGCGCTCTTCTGAAGATGGTAGAATCACTGCCATGTTGAGCAGATTCAAATATATTTATCTTCCTATCATGATTTTAATTACAGTGGATCTAATAAAAAATAAAAGTCGAGAATAAGTGTTAAAGAAAAATAATTATAAAGGAAATAAGAAAAAGCTCAAAACTGTTGTGCTGCAATCGATGTTGGCATCGAACATCAAGACAGAGCTCTTTGTTTAGAGATCATTGTTAGTTTGGGTGGGGAGGGTATGGGACGTGTCCGGGAAACGAGGACATCTCCAGGAAGAGATGGTGCAGACCACCCTTTGTTGACATCAGTGGTAGACTTCTAGAGAAAAATAAGACATCAAGAATCATCCAAGAAGAATAAATGACTCTTAGTTTGATTTGTGTTGGAAACTGTTAGAGGACCAATGCTTTGTTTATAGCCAGTGGGTGTTTTTTGAGATAGAAGACATCAAAAACTATCAGTCATCATAAAAGATATATGATTGGTTAGTTTGCTCAACATATAATTAAGAATATTTATAAAAGTGTAATTAGCAGTTAAGTTTCCGAGTGTCTGGAGAACTCGCCGTGAGATTAAGAGTCTACAATATTATATACAATTAAAAATTAATTCTCATATCTATTTATTATTTGATCTTTTCATTTAACCTTGTAATCTTCAAAGCTATAATTTAGATCTGAGAATAAATAAAAACTATTAAAATTCCTTTTATTTATTTTAATAAATCTTGTATATATATATATATATAAAGTTATGTGGTGGTGAGTCTAAAACTTAAAAACAAAAAGATAAAAGGAACGAGAAACAACACACACACAAGTCTGACTGAAATACTGATTTTATTTGTCTATTAATCCACCTTATATACATTCTGCTCATGTTTACATCAGAGAGATGGGATCAAGCCTGTTGTCACACTTATATATATAAAGCTTGAAACTTCAGCACTTTTGTTTTTATTTTAAATTTAATTTTTATATTTCTATTTTCCTTCATGCCTTCATGACTTTTTTTTTTGTTTTTTTTTTTTTTCTT
>NW_027106888.1:440009-455318 GCF_000696795.3 Halyomorpha halys | reverse complement strand
TACGAGACGACGTTTACGAAGGAGCTGGAATAGGGAACTCTTAAATTGATTTTTAAATTTCAATTTTAATGGAGAGGCATCATTGGATGACCTTAACCTTCATGCCTTCATGACTTTTTTTTTTCTCTCTCTCTCTCTACATCTCATTCGCTGGTTGTAAAAATACTTTTACAGTTGTGAATAAACTTAATAAAGTAAAAAAAAAAAAAATATTTCTATTTTAATTGTTTTATTATTTAGTCACTAAACCATTATACCATCATAATTGGCTCTCAAATGTTCATTGTAGTTAACTGTGGGGGGCTTGATATCCAAGAATAATATTACTGTTAATTTTGAGAATAAAAATTCATCCAAGAAATGTTCAAAAAAATTAAAGAAAGAGGAGAATAAAGTAAAATTAGGGAACTAAATAAAAACTTATATCACATACAATTATATATCCCACATACATACATAAATATTCACAGTTATTATATCATAAACTGCAGAAAATATATAAAGATAAAAAATCTTCACAGCATATTTCATTAATAAATATTAAAACTGAAACAAAGAAAATGCAATACCTTGGTGAACAACTGCTAACTGATGTAAAAGCTTTATTGAATAAGAGACCTTTTGCAGCTAGAAGATCAATGTTTGGTGTTTTAACTACATTGTTCCCATATGCACCTATTTCAAAGCCTCCGTCATCAACTAAAATTTGATTAAAATTTTTAATTAATCTAGTAGGATGATACAAGAATGTAGAAATAGGATAATAATTTATTAGGTGGAAATAGATAAGCTTCTACTTTAATGGTAAAAAAATATAGATATTAAAAAACTTTTAATCGCTAGGGTGAGGTTAACAAAATAAAATACCAAATTAACATAATAAAATAACACAAAAAAAAAAACATCAGGCCACAAGTCTTGATCAGTAAAAAAAAAAATTACAGATATGTACATTATCATCAAGAAATATTATTTTAAACAAAAATTATTTCGGAGAAATGAATAAAAACCTGTTACCAAATATATTGATTCTAACCTGGGCAGGTTGACTTTTATTTTGTGATGGTCCCATATAGTTAAAAATAAATCCTACCTCTCTGGTTAGAATAGATTGGTTACCTCAAAGATGAACCTTTCCCCCTCCCCTGTATGTCAGAAATGTTCTGAGTAGAGGAAAAAACGAAAATAAAAATTTGAGAATAGTTTGATAATGTTAAAAAAAGGTTATCTGTGCTGACAATGATAACAATATTTTATCTATGAGGTGTAGCAGAAAAGTAATGAGACTGATTTTTTATATACCAGAGTTTTTATTTTTTTGAAATATCAATGTTATCCCCTTCAAAGTAGTTCTCATAATTGGTAGCAGTGCTGGAAGTCTTCAACCGGTATGGTTTTCAGCGTGTTCGTCACACTCTTTTGAATGTTTTCTAAAGTCCCAAAATGAAGTCCTTTGAGGACAGTTTTCAGTTTAGGAAAAAGTCACAGGGACTGAGGTCAGGTGAAAGCCCAGGGGCTGGGGAACCACAGGAATGCCTTTTAAGGTTAAACATTCTGCCATGGAGAGGGCAGAGTGATATGGGGCGTTGTCATGATAGCATCCATTTGTCTGCAATGTCTTGTCTCACACGAATGACCCTTTTTCTTAGCCTTTCAAGGGCTTCTTTATAAAAAATTTAGTTAACAGTTTGTCCTGAAAGAACAAATTCTTTTTGGACAATTCCCCTTCTGTCAAAAAAATAAAACAGCATTGATTTGATTTTTGAGCTTTCTTTGGTGGAGGAGAGTTTGCAGTGTGCCACTCCTCACTTTGGCTCTTGGTCTCAGGATCGTATTCAACAAACCATTATTCATCACCTGGAATAACACGGCTAAAGAAATCTTGCTCATTAGCGATTCTATCAAGAGGATCAAGACACTTGTTTTTCGAATGTCCTGCTGAATTGTTAGTGTTTTCGGCACCATTTTGGTACAGACCTTTCGCACGTGCAAATGTTCAGTCATAATTTGATCAACGGTAAATCTGTTAAAAATTCCGAGTTCACAAAACATTCTTAATGTTAAACGACGGTCTGATCTCTGAAGAGTGTTCACACGTTCGATGTTTCGAAGTTGTAGGCCCCTCTGAACGGTGTTCATTTTCAACGTGTTCTCTGCCTTCCAAAAATGATTTGTGCCAGCAAAAAACTAGAGCTCGGGATAAACAATGTTTCTCATAGGCCTGTTTTAACTTTTCAAACGTTGCACTTACCGATTTCCCAAGCTTAACACAGAATTTAATGGCACAACGTTGCTCCAAATTATGCTTTTCCAATTTGCGAGACGTGCTCTATCAAGGAAAACAGCGCAGGACTACCAGATCGGTTGCAGTGTTGCCAGTCTCATTACTTTCCTGCCAAACCTTGTATATTGATAATTGTAATAGAATCATAAAGGGATGAAGATATATAATTACTAAAAATACAAAGTTAAAAGGTTAGATGCCGATAAAAAGAGGAAATAAGTAATAAAATACAGACATCAAGTTATTTAAATGTGTAAATTAATAAAAAAAACAAGAAACAAAGTTCTAAATAAGTAACAAAGCAAATAAAGTCATTGAAATAAGCACATTAATAAAAATTAAGGCACATAATGAAATATGAGGACCAAAAAGTAATACATATCTGATAATGCCATGATATAATAACAGGAAATTAAATTAACAGTTTAGAAATTAATTATCAGTCCCATCTAATACAGACTCGTTTCTTATAATTCCTTACTTCCTCACTTGAACTGACAACCCGAAATTCACAAACGTGGAAACCTCAATCCTCCATGTCCCCAAGAATTCGAAATATGAAGGGAGTTCTCTGGTGATCCATTTTTTCCCCCATAATGAGAAGCGCTTTGTTGAATTTTGGAGAAAATGTTTTCAACATCAAAGGAAGTAAGGATAAAATAGTCAGGAATATGGAGGGATACCAATTGTTCTCAGGTTCGGAAGGAGTTGTTAATGTCATAAGGGTGGTCATGGCTAAATATTTGAAGAGATGGGAGGAGGAATTTACTGAGTTTAGAGAAATGTGGTTTCCAGGTTTGTGAATTTTGGGTAGTCCATACAAGCAAGGAGGTAAGTAAATATAAGAAATGAGTTTGCAGTTGGTGGGACTTAACTTGTTCTCCATAAGGTTCTTAAAGTGCTGATTAAATTTGGTTATAACAAAGCAGTGAGATCATGGATGGAAGGTACATAGTTGAAATGATCAGACAGGAGTTGGGTTATATTATCATTATGTTTAGTTTTATATAAGATGACAGTTACGTTTCCTGTATCAGCTCTCCTAAAGGTTATGTGGACATTAGATTTAAGAAAGGATAGATCTTTGAAAAATAAGAGAGAAAGAGGATTGGGATGGTGTAAGTTGGATATCATATTGCTAATGTGGATGCAAGAAGTCTTTGTTCTCCTCAGTAATCCTAAAACTTGTTTTCAACTAAGCTTATGTTATCCTTATCAGTATCACTCTACCTTTAACTTATTCATAATCCCTTTCTACATTATATACTTATTTACGCTGTAATACAGATTTACTTATTATTTTTACTTTTAATCATTGATCATCTTTACTGTAATTTCTCACAACAGGATATTTGTGTCAGTTAATTTTTTATATTAGTTGTTCTCTCTCACTTAGATTACTTATAATTATATAGAATAACAAACTACAGCCGCATTATTATTTATTTATTAGTCCATTATTAATTACTATGTTAGTTAATATATCTTCTTGGATAAATAATTAATCTGTTAGATAAGATATATTATTTTTTAACAGTTCATTACTTATTACTATATTGGTTAAATATAAATTTTTTTTATTTGTAACTTCCTTACTAGTTTGATTTATGTTAGCTTGGTTTTATAGAAGTCTTTATTTATTTGTAACTTTTATATTCTTACATTTTACACTAACTCTCCCTACTTTGTCTCTTTTTTTTTTTTAGCCTCTCATTCTACTCCACAGTTATTCTAACCCCCTCAAATATTTTTACAAATGGGCCATTTTCTCTGGATTAAGAAAAAATGGTTTCGATACATGTTATTTTTAGGGTGGCTAGCCTTCAGAAAACGTTTAGTAATTAAGAAAATTATATGGTTTGTATATTCTATTGTACTTCATTTTAGGAAAAAACAAAATGAAGCCATTTAGAAAAGCCTCATAGCTCATTGACTCAAACAGCAATATACAATCCTTCATCCTACAGTGACAGTATGGTAAGACGATATTATGCAGAAAATAAGTTCAGGAATGGGATTTGAGGCTGTAACAGATATTAAACTATGAATGAATCATTAGAAAGGGAAAGGCACTTAAGTAGAAAAGAAAAGAATACACTCCCGGAGTGGTGCTCTCCACTGGTTACTTCAACCATGGCTCACATCAATACTATCACAAAAAAAAATGGATTAGCCTTGGCTATGTGTAATTTTCAGGTTGTAAAATTTGGTTAGGGAAAATTCAATCTGTAACCTCACCCTAAAGCCATTAATGGTGCTCTTTTCACTTGAGCTCTGGTAAGAACTACCTGACAGCCTGTTTTTTAATCAGCAAGGCGATGAAAGCCAGGGGCGGAGGATAAATAAAAATGTTTGTAAACTATAATTGTTATTTATTAGTTTCATTATTTATTTATACTTGGAGTTTGTCATTATTTTGATTGTATTCAACCTCTGAGGTCCATAAGACATAAAATACTTTTCCAAACATGGTTCAATCTCCATTTTTACAAAATATTCAATAGATCATCTATTTGTCAAGTATTCATGGTTTATCCACAAATTTTTTTTTGGCCTTCCTTGTTCTTTGAATGTCAATAATCACTAAATATATTTAAATTGTGGTTTAAATATGATCGATTGAACCATTTTATAGAAAATGCTTCAATAGTTAAAATTGACTAGCTTAAAAAAGTAATGGGCATAATTAAAAACTTATATTATTTCAATAGGAAATAGAATAACATATTGCAGTAAAAATTATCATTTATTAGCTTTTGATTAAATAGATTAAATTTAAAAAAAAATTGAAATTTAGAAATAAAATAAATGATTCATAAATACAACTAGAATTTGATAAAACTTTTAGAGGAACAAATTCTCAAACAAAAAATTATTAAGTGTTTTCATCTTTTGTAATATGGATTCATATACACCTTTACTAAATATATTTATATAACATATAATCTTAACACTTTACTGAGACTGGTTATTATTGTTTAAATAAGATAAATTTTATCCAATTTAAGTCTCAAAACAATCAAAGTATAATAGTGTGTGATGAAGTATAATAGTGTAAATTGACTGTGATTAAAAATTCTAATTTAATGTGAAGTATTGACAAAATAGGGTAATCTGGGACTGAAATTATTGACCTGGGATTATAGATAGCCTGTATAAAGTTTTTTAAAATCGATGTGGTTCTAAATTTGTATTTAAGATCGTCCTTGAGGATGGTCCATTGGACTTATAAAGGAATATAGATTGTTTTGAGACTTAAATTGAATAAAATTTATTTTGTTTAAAATAATACTTATATTATTTAAAAATATGACAATTAATACCTTACCTACCAAAACCAGTACATTTTTAGCCAAGACGTACCGAAAAAGAGTTAAATTGAAGACAATAGTGACAATATTCCAAGAAAACATTGTTCAGAATTACATAACAAATTAAAACTGAAATAATGGATTATCTCAATTGCTAGGAGGTTGATTGACCAGAGTCAACGAAATATTTCTAAGAATGGCGTCATTGGATACTTCATTATTATGTTTATATGCATTAAACTATAAAAAGGAAATGAGAAGATCAATTACTACATCTATTTTAGGTACCCAAACAACATTCGACGTATGTATGTAATAAAATATAAATACATCGATGTATTAGAAAAGTGTTACCATTACTTCTTATGGATTAAGCATGAGCAGGGTAACAGCTAGACGGTGGCGAGACGGGCCCTATAGAGGGCACAGAAACAAAGAGGTCGCAAAATTGACCATGAAAGTATTTTAATTCTCAAAATTAACAAATTCCAAATTGAGTTTTAATTTTCTTTGATAATAACATTAAGTAATTTTACAGAAATTCTAAAAATATTTTCAGATCTCCCCTCTCCCGGTATTGGCACAGGGCACAGATTTTCTGAACTCACCAAGGATGCAGAAGGGCCTTGCCGCGGCCCTGAATATGATGCTTCAAACATTGTTGATAACTCTCTTAAAAGATTATTTATTAGTTTCTAATTTTCGATTCATATTATTACTGACGGGTCAGTTTTGATCAGTGCTATCGACAAACAACAAAAATAACCATACCATGAACTTGAAAACCTATATTTTTCCCCAAAAATGTCCATACCCATTTTCGGAGATTTATTTTTTAAAAATGCAATTTCTTCGTTTACTAGTTATTTATCTTTTTTTTTTCTTAATGAAAATAACTTTTAGTCATGTTTTTAAAAATTTGAAGGAATTCATAAATAAAGGTAAGTACACCCTGGAAGATTATTAGCCAACTCTAGTCAGCCAGTCGACCAACGATTTATTGGAGATATATTTTGTCAATCATAAGACTGAAGTATAATTAATTGATTCTGATACAAATTGAAGATGTGAGGTACTCTACTACAGTAGGTTAGGAGATGAGTTGACAGGATGATTTTTACGGGGACTAGCATTAAATCCTCGCAGGACGGAAACTTCACTCCGTAGGGATATAGCCTACAGTCTTGAGGGAATAGCAAGTCCTACAGGAACTAGCTTGTTGGTTCTCACGAAAGGAAGAAAAGGTTTAGGATGGAGGTGAATCCAGAGTGCAATAACAGCCCTATGTACATTTCCAAAAATAGAACTAAAATGAACTAATCCACTATGAACATTGTTACTCACTGCCTCCCAAGGAGGAGAATTTCCTTAAAGGGAAAAGCAAGGAACCACGTACCTATAGATTCTTGCACAGATGTCTCATTGGACTATTCCAAATGTGAAGTGAGGAAGTTAATTATAGTTTGATCTTTGGTGCATTTAATGATGCCTCAAAAACATAAGAAATGATTCATTATTTTGTCTTCGTCAACATTGCACACAGATCGTATTAATATAGTTTTGCTCACATTACAACACTACACTAGTGCTACGCAGATCGTCTCAACACTACACTAATGTATCACAGATAGTCTCAACACTACACTAGTGCTATAGTTAAACATGCGCAAAATCAATGAAAGTTGATACTGAAAATTACATATGCAGGTAATTACATGATACGCTTATTGCTAATAAACATTCGGCACGGTGGCGGATTTTCCACAACCAATGAAAATAAATAAATTTCAGGTAATGCCTTTAATTATGCTATTATATATTTGAGTAAATATAAGAAATAGCAGAATTTAAATTACTAATAAGTTTGAATAATACAAAAATTAAAAGATTAAAAATAGGATCGGCATGAGATGAAATAAGGTTAAGTAGAGAAATTAATGAAACAATATTTGATTCCAACGTTCTTGGTGACGTGTATTCAGGACCCTTAGCTCCTTCATTTAGAAGTTTTATTATTGTAATATACAGCTTATAATTATAAGCAACTCATAGATTGTAACAGCATTGTGATAACAATCACTTCCCAATTCTGAAACATGGGAGGGGAGGATACGTAATAAATTATACCATGTATTCAAGCTACTTTATTCTGAGGAAAACTATAAGCTATATATTAAAATTGTATCCGTTCCAATTTTTTTTGAACTGAGGAATACGAGCCAAGTGATAAGGGATTATCCAAATATCGATACACTATTTATAAGTAAAGATAATAAGCTTGTCGCGGTGGTTGTGTAAGATCTGACTCTATTTGATTATGTAAGGTACTCATGACCAGAAGGCCCCGACAATGCGTGCTCACTTAGGTAAGGTAGTTGATTAGGAGGTGACCTCGTCCTACAGAATGATATTCCTGTAGGTAAGAAGGAGGAATGCATGAACCAGCCGCCGGGCCATGGAGGAACTTCGTTCTACCGGGTGCTATTTCTGTAGATGCGAAGAGGTATGTAAGCCCGGAGGGTTCCAGCCGCCGGGTCCTACGAAAGGAGAGAAGATGTGAGTCGGAGGAGAAATACAAAAAGGCAGAGAAATAAAAGACAATGTACATTTCCAAAAAAAAAAAGTACTAGAATGTACTGATCCACTATATAGCTTGTTATTCTCTGTCTCCTAAGATGTTTCTCGTCAGGCGAGATTTCACACTGAGGTCTTATAGTCTCTGGGCTATTAAACGCCATCGAGAGATACTTCATGTTAGACGTTAGCTTTCAGGGGATCAGCAGATTCTATTGAAATCTTTATTAAATCAAATGATACATTTGTAAATATTACAATACCTTACATAATTGTTACATATGTGTAATCAATGTATTTAGGAAGTATAGTACAAATATTAATGTCCGGCGTTTGCTTGTCACCAGTAATAGTTCCCGTGATAGCTGGTAGGTTGCGTCATGCCTGGCCAGAGCGGTTTAGGTGGCTGTAATAGTGGTGGCATAGACTAGTAGGTAGCAGCATCGCTAAACTTTGAACTTTATATGTCCCAGTTAAACTGAAATTACGGTTAAAAGCTGAAGATGGCATTAATATTTGTTTAATAATTTAACCTCAGATTAATCTTAATATATTAAGATTACCATATTCCAAGTTGTGGGGCAGGGTAGAAGGTAAAGGAAAATCACAGAATTTGTTTTACTTATTTAGTTTCTGGTCGTTGGCTTTAAACTCAGGCACTCTAGTAAAAACTTTATTATATAATTAATTTAAGAATATTAAGTTATAATTACCTAGTATAATAAATTCGGTCCAAGAATATGGTCGGAATCTACAGTGCAACCATAACATTGACCAACTTTGCCAAGAAATTTAATCTATTAACTTTAAGATGTCTAACGTGGAAAAACCAGCTCTAAATTAAAAATCATTCGAATAAAAGTTGAAGAGCATCAAATTTTGAATTATTAGGGATTACTTTACATTTACAATCTATATACTATTAAACCTTAGTATATAGTATCACTAGTGCTAGTATCATCAGCCAAGGATTTTGTTAGATCCTAACAATTTTGGTCCTAATAATGTTTGTAGTATCTTCACTGTATATACATTAGATAGAACTAGATTTTTGTTTCTAGAAAACAATGTGTACATTTCTCAATATGTTTTTAATTATTTTTGTAAGTAATGGAAACTGACAGTATTTAAATATGGCAGGCCTATAGAAGTCAAAATGTTATAAAACTTTGGCCCTTTGCCGTTTTGTCGTATTTCCCATAAGTTAAATAAATTAAATGGGGACAAAATTTTAGGCCTACGCTCTGCAGTACGTTATAAAATCATGCATGTCGACAATAATTCTAAATCGAATTTATAATGTTAGGTGCACATCAAAGGAGAATTTAATATTTAAAGGTGAATGTTATCGCAAGGAAGCTCCAGTTTTAGGTGTTACTAATAAAAAAAACTGATTAATGTCCGAAAATTTCGACCATGTCGAAAAATCAACCTCCATCTAATTTATAAGCAACGGAAGATGCAACAAAACGTCATAGGAATAAAGTTGTATAACATTTCACGTCATAGGATTAAAGTTTTGTATCATTTCGATAGGCCAACCAAGTTTAATGACTGCCAGAGTCCACTAAGTACTCAAAATAATTGACAAAAGTAGAGAGAACCAAAATTGTAGATATCGCAAAATCCGTGGCTGTTTGTGCAATCCGGGGTTGAATAGTATATAGATTGTAAATGTAAGTAAGGTACTCTTAATAACTCAAAGTTTGATGTTCTACAACTTTTATTCGAAATATTTTTAATTTAGAACAGATGTTTTAAAGTCACTATATTGAATTTCCTGGCAAAGTTGGTAAAAATCCTGGGCTGAATTTAAATTATTAAGCATTCATTCGGTACATAAATTAATGTTCCTTAATTAATTATAGAATACAGTTTTCACCAGAGTGTGTTATTTGAACGTTGATGGCTAAAAACTTAAAACGAGTTTTAAAATTTGAGGATTTTCCTTACTCAATCCCAACCCCCCCCCCTCCAGGCTAACTACTCGGAACCTGACAAACTTAATATATTATTATCTAAGGTCAAATGAGGATATTAAAGCCATTTCCAGCTTTTCTACCTTAACTTCTAGCTGAAGAACCTAAAAATTTAGATTAACTGGCCTGGTCTGAAGTAAGGAAAATAAGATGAACATAATAAAGTAAGCCTACATAACAGTGATATGATTCATTTAATAATCCACAAGCCAATCCCTCGAATATAATGAACTATCACTGGCTGTTTCAATACTTTTTGCTCATAAATAATTAACATAATTTTTATTATTTAAAACCGAATTTGTTCAAAATAGGGTTTTAAGTAAGAATATAGCTTAAGACCGCATATCAGATGCTAGTGAATTATCCTAGACGCTTTTACTAAAAAATATGGTAAAATTGTTGTAAATGTAGCATAACGTAAAATATTATGAGTGTTCTAATACTTTTTACACTAGCTGTACATTTATAATGAATAAACAAGAAAAAATAATCCATAATATAGGTCCTATACTGTAATAACCATTTAACCTTACACGAATGATATATTTTTCAATTCATTTCCTGAGAACTCGATTGTTGGTTGGAAATTGGCGGTACCGGGGTAGCGAGTATTGATTTTGTAAGATCAGCTGTATTAAAGTGCTCTCTGTAGGATGGTTATGTCTGTTTTTGTTTTGATATAATTCTGAATTATTTGAAACAGAAATGACTTTATATTTAACTGAAGTTTGGAACGAACTTACAAAAGACTTAAACGACAATAGGAATAAATGGTGGAAGAAATTAACGCAGCGACTGACAGAAAGCAAAAGAAAGTGTCATAATATTAATCAACTAGAAACTAAGTATAAATTGTATTTAGGAATTAAAGATTTAGTTACTAATAAGAATGCTATGGAATATGCTTTATTTTTTAGCTAGTAAGTACCTTCTTTTGATCTATTTTAGAAATATTATTTAGATGAATCATTTTCAGTGTATGTCGTTGCTTTGTTTTCATTTATTTTTTCAGTTTTGAATATGATCCTAAATCTATAGATGTAGAAGAACGAAATGTAGAACAATTCAAGTTATTTTGTAATGACTGTGGTGTACCTTTGGTATGTTATGGTGACATTTTAATATTACCATATCATTTTATAACATTATTTAATATTTAATTGAGTCAGCTTCCTTATGTTTTTAGGAGTGTGAACTGTGTAAGGGTGTTGTCTCCCTACTTAGGTGTATAGGATCTCATATTACTGATGAACATAAAACAGAGGGAGCATATGGTCATGAAGATAAACATTATTTTTTAGACCTTGATATGGCAGTATTGGGTTCGGATCCAGAAATATATGCTGAATATTGCAGGAAGGTTAAGGAAGAGTATGATTTCCTTCCTCATGATGTTTATAAAGCATTAAGATTAAAGGTATGAAAAACATTTTCATGTACTAAAATTAATGTATATTTAATATGAAAAAAATATGTTTTGCAGTTTGGAAAACATCCATATTTAAATTTGCTTGATTTTTTTAAATTTTTCAGGTTGAAATTACTATTTAGTTTTATTAAAAATACTTGTATTCTACTTTATTATAATATTTGTTTCCAATTTTTTACATTTCTATGTCAGTAATTACATCTCTTAAGAAACAGTTAATTTTTTTTTTTAATGATAAAATTTGAGTTGATCTGTTACTAATTGGTTTTTTCCCTCTCATCTTCATACAATTACCTCCAATATTTAATTATATAAGGGTAAAGTTAACAACTAGAACTCTTGTCAATTTTTCTTTGTTGAACATATAATATAAATCAATCTTATAGAGAATAAAAGCCACTATTTTACCCCATTGTTTTAAACCCAAACTTAATTGTTAGTAGTTAACAGGGGATTTTGATTACTGAAACAGGGCATTTTGACTACTACTGCTTGTAGAACAGCATCAAAAAGCTTCTTGATATTTTGTTTAGCTGTTTTTTGCATCAATTTTTATGATGGGTTGAGGGAAAAAAACTTGAAATGAAAATGAAAGCATGAAAATTGCAACGAGTGATGTGGATACATATAAGCAACTTCTTTTACAACAATCAAATTTTGTTGGTTGACTGATATTCCAACACTAACAATTTGATGCAATCATTTCATTATTTCCTAGAACTTTTCATTATTCGGCTCTTTAAAAATGAGTGGAAGAAAAAAGTTCTATTATGGATGACCAATAATATTTCCAACTAAATTCTGAAGACAAAAGCTTTCACTCCTAATGTAAAACAGATCATAGATGGTATTTCTGCCTTATATCAAGTTTTTGGTATATCTGTTCATTGATCTCTGAGTAGGAAAGGTTGTTGTTTCCCTTATTTTGTTGATGATACTTCCTTGGTTTATTTCCTTGATTATCTCTCTTGACAATCCACTTTCTATATTACTGCAGTTTAACTTGAAATTTGTCATTAAGTTCTTATTGGTATCTTAGATTTTATTTACCATTATTAACTTAATAGCTAATATTATTTTTTATGACTTTCCACTTACGTTTTGCCTCCTAAACTGGGGAGTGTTAAAGAAATGGTAAAACACTTTCAGGCATTCATTTTTATAAATTTTTTTAATGATTCTTGTATTACACAAAGAGAACTGTATGAATCTATTTTAATTTGGTATTAGGTTTTTTAGTATTTTTGCTGCAATAGCAGTTTTGTAATCAAAGAATAAGTTTATCAGGAATAAGTATGTGTGGCTTGTTATGGACCATGTTGTCTGAAATATAGATCTAATCATAGTATAAGGGCATCAAGGTATTTTAGAGTACTGTTTTTTAATAATGGGACGAATTACTACTGATTAAATTAAAGACTTGACCACAGTTTGGTGTGTAATTTTAGTGAATTTTCAAGTTTACATGTTAGTCCTTTACAGCCGAAACTTGATGATCTTTGATTACATATTAAGTTGATTACATTAGTGCAAAACAGTTTTGATTAATATTCTCCCTAAAATATAACTTTAGAAAGAGTTCATGGTTCTTACTTGTTTCTATAAGGCCAGTAAAAATATCTCTTTATTAGAAAACAATGTTTTATGCTAAGTTCTTGAATGGAATTCAATTGAAATTGAAGCATCAAGATGGATACTCTCTCCTGTCAACATATTAAGGATTTTCCAATATAGCTCATTACTTTTCCATAATGAGGCTAACCCCTTCTCTGTTATTATGATTTAATATCAGTGAGTAACAAATTCAATGCAGCCAAATTTATATCTAAACTCTTAATGGTTAATAGTACAGGCAAATTACATTGGAAGAAATGATTTTTCAAACCCATTTTTGCTAAAAGCATATTTTAAAGACTTAATGCTTCTCTTTCGCTTTGCTTTCTCAAGAGTTACAACTGAGTAACCGAAGATTGTGGATGTCTCTTTCTTATGTGTCCATTTAAACACTATACATGTATGTAACAGCCTACCCAAGTATTTAAGGCCTTTAGAGATTATATCGTAAATTTTCATAGAAAACTATGATGTAGAAAATTTCATTATGCTCTAATTTATTTATATCCAATTATAACAATATAAAAATGCTTTAGTTGCTCACCAGGATCTTACTAGTTTCTCTTATTTTCTATATTATCATCTGACAGCACTCATATCTCAAGTATCTGAACCAGTTTTGTTTTTTTATCTATCAAGGATTCAAATGGATTATTTAAAACCATGTCATCTGTACTTATAAGGTGATTACAGTTAATTATGGCATTACACCCTGACATGATTGGCGTCAAATGATATTCATAATAAGGCAATTGATAGGTAGCGGTAAAATCTTCCATGAAATACATTATTTTCCTTTATATTCAAATAGTTCTGTAGACTATCTTCCTTCTTTCTGAAAGATGGTGACTGAGTAGAACACATCTTTCCATCTTTTTTGGCATATATGGTCTTGGTGTGGAAGACATGATACCATTTACTTGAGAGAACCTATAATATAACTTATAACTACATAACTTAATGATCTAATGTGATAAAATCAGTTTTATTCCAGTTTATTAAACCCAAGTAGTATAGATCATGTATTTTTGCAACATTTCTGTTTATTTTTCATTCTGAAGTTATTATTTATTAATTTAATTTTTTTAATTGTCGATATACTATTCAATCTGATAATTTGTATTTGATGATGTGCTTTAACTCGCTTATCATGATAAATCTCTGCTGTTTTCTCAATTATAAATGATAAATTTCTCAAGCATTAACTTCATAATCATTACATAGCAGCTAGTTTTTTATTTATTTTTTTTCCTGTGGGAACAATCATTGATGATTGAAAACTACTATGTGCTTCTGTTCTAAATAGATTAGCTCACCTTCACTGTCATATATCCTTTGTGGACTATTAACTGACTGTGTACTCTATGTAAACATGGGTGTACCCAGAGGGGGGCAGACGGGGGCAGCTGGCCCCCCTAGAAGTTAACAAAAATTATTAATTTAATAAAAATTAATTTTTTTTCAATCAAATTATTGTAATAACTAATAAAAAATTGCATATTTAATTTTCTTAAAATTTTGACTTCATTTGCTTTTTCCTGCTGAAGTGTCACAACCTGATTGACTGTGGCTTGCCCCCCTAATTTTGATCCTGGGAACTCCCTTGCACATAAATATATACACACCTTAGATTCCTTTACAAGACACTTATATGGTATATTGTATTTCCTATAATGCTATGTTTTGCCTAAATTAATTAGTATCAATCACACCACTAAATAATTTAATTATTTTTATAATTCAGTCATGTACAGTGTTATCATATTTTTCATTTTATCAGCAACTTATAATAATTATATTATTTTATCTTTATTTAGGTGTTACAGACTTTCCTGCAAATACCTAATATTTTTGCAACTAAAGAACTTCGAGAAATGTATGAGCAACAGGCAAGGGAAAACATACAAAATGAAATCAAATTGTTACAATAGTAATAGTATCATCATTCAAAGAATAAAGAGAATCTATATTAAGACCCAGATACTCATTACATTTATTATTTTTTCAATGAACTAAAGACTTATTTGTATAGTTTAAAGCAGATAAGTTTTTTATGCTTATTTCATTTAATGAATATCATTTAGTTACTCTTTTTTCATGTATGTGTGTATATAT
>NW_027106888.1:432963-439959 GCF_000696795.3 Halyomorpha halys | reverse complement strand
TATATATATATACACATATATATACATACATACATATATATATTTCAAAGTTTTAATAAAATTGGATTTAATTATAAATTTGATATTTGTTGATTTTACAGGCATTCAAATTATATTTTTAAAATGCTGTTTATTACTGTATGCACATGCTTTTCTAAGGCAAAATAGAAAAAAATAAACTGCTTTTAATTTTTAAAATTATGCCTCCACTTTAATGTTCCTGTATTTTTACAGTATGTTCACCTCAGATTCTTGTATATTAAATAAAGAACTAAAAAGTATCAGTAATGTTATTTATAACTAAGCAATTGGTAAGCAGTTTATTTTATCTTACTTAATTGCTTTAAAAAGAAATTAATTATTATGCAACAAGCTGCAATGTTATATCAATTTTATTGTATGTTGAATACATCTAGTTGCTAATTGTTATAAGTTGGAACTGGTATTATTAAAAAAAAAAAAAAGGTGATGATTGAAATCTGTGTTATAACCTTTAGAGTTACCAATTTTAATTTTAAAAAAGAGCTTTATAAAAATATTAAATATGATGTTTATTTGGAAAGTTTAACCCTTAACTGTTGATATACATTAAACAGACAGTTGGGTAATTTAGTGCTACTTTTAGAAAGAAATCTTAGTGTATGTTCAGATTAAAGATTGTGTTTATGAAGTTGCTAGCTAAAAATTATGCAGGAAGGACATAATAATTTCAAAAAGGACTTAATGAAGATGTACACTGTCATAGAAATGCTATTTACTTAAAATGTTTATGTGGTCATCTTACAGACTGGTATTACATGGAAAGTTATTCTATTCCTCCAAATAGGAACGTATCTTACCTAATATAATATATTTTACAATGTTTGTGTTTGCTAATGATTATATTTGGTTTCCTTAATTTATTATTACATTTCATTTTTGTTAAATATTTGGATTCTATTATCCTTAGTATCACTATCCAGCATAAAAATATTTTCCTGATTACTTTATTGATAGTATAATTTATATTATAATTTTTTATATTTTTAAAAAATCATTACAAAATATATCATTTGAACATAATCCAATATAAATTATTAAATTCAATAATGAATCAATAAATATTTTTTGTATAGCAGGTATGTTTTTGACTAGAAAAAAAAAAGAGAAAATGATCTCAATGCCTATTCTATCAAAAGAAAAGGAAGATCCAAGTGATAATAAATTTAATTAAGATTATTCCTATAATGCCAAGGATGAAATAGAACATTCAGAACATAATAGAAAATTCTATAATACCAAGACATTCAGGTCGAGGTCTAAAAAAGGTTCAATATAAATATAGTGTAATATTTGGTTTCTGGTCTCATGGTGATGGTTATTGAAAAAGATGTGGACATCGTTTGTCAATTTCAAAACTTTTTAACTTTCTTAAAAAAAATGTCAAAGATTTTCTTTGAGTGCCTGAAGAAATGGACTTCAATCATAAGGAAACTTATTATTATAACTATTATTAGCTTCCAATGAGAAAAACATAGAGGGGATGTTATTATGAAGCCAGTATACAAATATATACAGAGTAAAATTTAGGGTTGTCAAAATATTAAAAAAAAAAAAATTAATGCTTATGCTTATGTTTCATCTTTTTAAAAGCAGTTTTTGATTATAGATTATAATATTAATTCCAATAAACAATATTTAATTTTTAGTTTTTTCTTTATATAGTTGTGAATATTTTTGTTATAATAAAACAGGATTAGTTTATTCAGTAATTCACTTAAGGATAAAATGGTAATGATTTTTACCAAGCAATAGAGTAAGTGTTAAGAATGATCATGGGTTGGAAAAAAGAAAGGATGAAAGAGGTAATGTATTAAAAAATGAAATAGATAATATAACACTAATGAAGACCTAGATTGTTAGCCTGATGATGAAATAAATATGAACTGCAAATTAATATACATGAAATTGAACAATAGGAACCTAAGAACGATAGAGGCCAAAAACCACAGAAGAAATTCATAATAAAAAATGATATCCACGATCAATATCTCTTTTTTCTATAAAGCCAATTTTATTAAAGATAAGAAGTACTCAGCTGTTACAACTTTGTTAAAATAACTAATAAAATGATTGATCGTTAAACACATTCGAAATACTTTAAAAGCTATTCCTGAAAAAATTTCAGGTAAATAATGATGAATTTCAGTGCTGTTATTGAGGGATTTTGGCAACGTAGAATAAAATAATAATAAAGTGAAACAGAACTTAAAAATATTGAATGGGATTGTTGAATCTCATATCTTAAGATACAAACAAATATCTCCCTTCAATTTTAACTATTTTAATTTTATTTTTATTTATGATAATTTTTTTTGCTCGGAACAATTTTGAGAAACCTTTAAATAAAAGTTATATCTTAAAAAATGTTCAGTTTCATTTCTCTGTTAGTAGTCGATGATTGACTGTGTGTGATAATAAAAGAAAGATGGTCCGGGTGCAGTCAAAGAAAAAAACTCAAATAGTCATAAACTATTTCTTCCTTTTAAAATTTTATTTACAATTAAATATATGTTCACTTATTGAAAACTTTCTTCTTCTATCTATTACTTTCTCATTTCCTTAGTCCATTCATTCTCTTTTTCTTCATTTTGGTAGTACTTTTGGTCAATGTTTTTAAAAGATAATATCACATGTATATTGTTCATGTCATATATTTATATTTGTGTGTGTGTGTGTGCCATTCTCCAATTTTGGTGCTATTTCAATCATTTGACTCGGATGATTTTATTTTTCTGTTACTATTCTCCTTGAGATCAATATTTCCTTTTCACTTTGATGTTTTCATTATAAATTTTTATCTAGTTATAAAATATGTAATTAGTCTCTCATATAATATATTTTCATTATTTGTTTGAGAATTAACTATAATAAGAACATACAAAATTGATAGTTAACTTATAAAAACACGCAAATTCTTTTGATCCTGTACTCAACATATTTTAATACAGTTGGTTCTAGGATGTGAAAGAGAATGAAAACTGTATGTGTGCTTACTCCACAGTTCTCTATAAGATCAATACAGATAATTTATTTTTTGTAAATTTCATAGTTTTGTAGTATTTCAGAACCTTTTTATATATATGCTTAAATTCATTTTTTGATGGTTTATCTTGAGTGCCCAGTCTAAAAATAGTTAACACCCTGAAAGTGAAATTGCTCAGCAAGTAGAATATTGTGCTCCTATCTGTCTGTTAACCGATAATTATTTATTCTGCTAAATCCCATGGGTTTGGGAACCCTCCTGTGGTACACTCTGTCTATAAAATAGATAATCTTAATTGGGGAAAAAACCTGGCAGTTGAGCATGATCTACTACTATCAATATTTCCTATGTCTGAACCAAGTAGATGTCTGAGATTAATAAAAAGATATTTTTCATAAAAAAAGTGAAGAAAGGTGTTTTCATTTCACATCCAAATTGAAATGAAAGAGCGATTGATGTAACGAATCTCTACTTGCCAGTTTAGAATTTTTCTTGGAAGTTGGGAGTATTTTATCTAAGTCAGTTAACTTATATTAAATAAAATAGTACAAAAAAATTTAGGTTAATTCCTTTAAATTCTGAAGATAATATCCTTTTTGTTTCTTCATATAACATTTTCAAAATAATATTTGTTTATTACATTTGATATTATGTTCTATATTGGGGTTTGTTGCCATTATAGATGTGATAATTATGAAGAATTGAGAATATTTGAAAGTAAAATCAGTGTTTTTGTTCGAGTTATATAATATGTTTTTATGTTGAAAATCATCTATAATCAAATGTTAAAACTGACTGCTGCTAAATAAATGTTTTTAATTAAAATTAATACAGAAATGAGGTGCTCTATTTTGTGTTAACATTCCATGTCAATGCTAGAATGAGACTTTTTGTAAAAATCTGTTTTATAAAAACTATGATATTAGGTGTTTGCTGGCTTTAGAAACATATCAATGATTATTGGCTTAAGGCAATAAAAAAAAAAATTGAAACATTCAACATCATTTTTTGTACAATGTGTAGCTAAATAGCACAAAAGTTGGAGAATGAAGTTACTAATGGTGAATAAATTTTAACTGGTTAACATTTGTCACTTAATTTGTCACTGCAAACTAGTCCTTTCTTACTTAAATATAATAAAAATGACGAGTGAGGTGGCTTTGTGGGTAGGAATTATGATTAAACGAGGCTTGAGTATTAAACAACTTGAGGCTTAGAGCAAATATTGTCATAATAATAAATTTTGATTTGGTTTTAGCTGGAGAGACATTGCCATAATTATTTCTTAACTACACATTGTACTTCTAATAAAATATTTGATTTCAAGCATTCTCGAAGTATGACCATAAATGTATTATAAACTAATTTATTTTATATACAAACACATTATTAATTATATTGAACAAAATTATAATTATATAATGTAGATATGAAGGAAAAAGATAATTTATTAATTTAATACAGGACAAAATAATACTTAAACCATCTGCATATTCTTGATTTAGAATTATCTGTTTTTGGTTGTAACACATACCAATAACATTTACATGACAATTATTAAGATTGTACTCACAATAATGTACACACATAATATTAGAGTTGGTGTGGAGAACTCCAAACATATTGAATTTTTTAATGTGGCCCTGAGGCATGTTGCATCCTTACACTTACATCTTTGTCATAGACTTCTTTATTAGTAACAAATAGTAGTTCAAATTTTCAAGGGTTATTTCACCCATCAATAGCTTTAGATGCTGATTCTGGAATTATGAAAAAACAAAACAGGAAATTTGGCTGCAAACTTTCCAGGAAGGAATGCAAAATTAATGTAGTGGAGTGATAGGAAAGGCTGGAGAAGATGTAAACATAATTTACTAAGCAATCTACACTATATAAGCACGTTTCATGGTGAATTACAACCTTACTAAATGCAACAAGCCTCTTTCAGATGGTGAGTAAAACTGCCACAACTTTATTTAATTCATAATTATTGATTTTTATGGTACATTCATTTGTTTTCTGAAATGGAAAGTGAACTAATGAATGTTAATTGAATTGGTTTAAAAGGTGCGATCTTCCACTAACCTCCGGATCCATAAATATGGCCCCTGATCCAAAACAATTAACAATCTCTGACATATACAATTATTATATTATATTACAATTATTATTATAATATAGTATTGGATTGGGGCTGTTCTGCATAATATCCTTTGTATCATATTTCTGGATTATAGCATCAAAACCTCTTTCAGTTAAAATTTCTTTGCAGACCAATTACAAAATATTTTTGCAGTTTTTTAGAAAGTGTGTTCCATTAAAGTAATAGTGAAGTGATACGACCGAAATTGTCTTACATTTATTTCTTTTTGATTTAAATTCCAAGTTGAATCAAAAAGCTTGATATAGATGGGGATTTATACTTAGGGAAGGTGGGAGCATATAGATGCATTTATTTAATGAATTAATAAATCCTTATTGAGTTCATTCTTGTTTTATTAACATCACTCCCAAAATTTACATTTCGTATGACAATAGTGGATACATATACATTACGTATATGTGATTCTGTATATGTAACAAACATGCTGATTGCATAATTCTTAGATCCATGCAGTTGCCTGAAAACACATGATTCAGTTCTTTCATTATTAAAGTTGCTGAAGAACTTGAAATTTTCCTTTAATAAAACATATTTTTAACATAATTGAAGATAGATTTTTACAAACTTAGTTTTGCAATAAGTATCATATAATGGTCCTTACTATATCTAAAAATCAAATATCACTAAGAAATGGTAATCTTAAGTAATACTTATTCTAAATAGTATTATAGAAAATAGTTTTTTACAACAGTATTATAATAGTTTTGGATAAATTATAATAAATTAACAGTTGCTAATTAAACCTCATGTTTAATTTTTATAGTTAGTTTTCATGGTTCATTTGTGTTTGCTATGTATTTGTATGTTTTTTCATATCAATGAGTTGTTTGAAAAATAATGATAATTATACATATAAAAAAACTATACATAAAATAAATTATACTAATAGGTTTCTTATCAAAATTTTCAAAATGACACTATTCATCATTAAAACATGATATTTTATAACTCCTTAATTCATAACTTTTAATCAATATAATATACAGTACACAATTAATTTAGCTTATTGTTTACCAAAGTATTTAAAAACAATTTTTTTTATTTTTTATTTTTATATTTTTAAGTGATCACAGAGTATTTCCTTAATATTCTCTTCTCTTTTATACATGTATAAAAATACATAATAATTAAAAATTATCATTGCTAACTTCAATCCAGTCATTTTGTATTCTTAGCAATCCAAGGCAAAAAATGGGTAACTCTTGTATATACCCCTGGGTACTGTCCTTTACCACAACCTATACCCCAGCTGACGATTCCAACCTGTGTCCACCTTCCTTCATTGATCATTAGTGGCCCACCACTATCACCCTATAGAAGAGTATAAAATTAGCCAACTTATACTTATACATATATTAAATAAACTTAATTTTTTTTAATTAACTATAAAATGAAACTTAAATATTCTTAATTTAGTATAGTTTAGTAGAATGATATTATAGTATAGTTTGCTGTTACTGTTGGAATCTACTGTACTATTAATTGGACAGATATTGGAATATTAGATATTTTTAAAATCAAAATTGCTGTAATAAGAAAAAAATGTATATAAATAATTATTTAGGTTGTATTAATGATAGAAGAAATTTTTTTATTACTTTTTCTGTTATTGTTAATCAGATGAATTAAATTATTAGTGAATTAATTAAAAATCCTGAATGATTTTAAATTTATCATTTATTCAGACATACTTTTTAGTTGTTAGATATTTTTATAATGCTGCTTTGTAAAGGACTTCACTTGAAAAATGTTCATCTATATTTCATTGTTATGTTTGTAAAATATTAATTCAATCAATAATTTAAAA
>NW_027106888.1:411141-432902 GCF_000696795.3 Halyomorpha halys | reverse complement strand
TATATATATATATTGATGAACAAGGAAATTGACTAAAGGGTATTGAAAATGAACATTATGACCAATAGAATTTAACTTACACTACAAGAGTCACGAGCATCTCGCCCAGCACATAAGAAGTGCTCAACAATGCCACCTGGAGCAGCTTGACCATATTTATTTCTGCATTCATTATTTGCCCATATGGGAATACTTACTTCTTGTAATATTGCTGGTTGAGGTCCACCTAAAATATTAAAAATTGTATATTGATACTTCATTTGCATATAACATTTGAAATAACTCTAATGTTATGTTTGAAAATTTCAATACTATTACTTTTCTCATTTAAGTTTTATCAGAAATGACAAATGACAACTTTATTAATTATAGATATTTTTAATAATTCCACTGAAATAAAAAAAAAGTAATAGAATAGAAAATGCACTTGATTATTCTATAAGATATTTGTATTATTATTTTTACATTTTTTTAAAAATGAAATTGGAGAAGTGGGTTTATGTATATTTATACATACATATATGTATATGTGTCTGTATATTTATTTAGGAACATAGCAGTACTTGATATTATAGGAAACCTACTTCTAATAATTTATGAATATTTGATAAACCTTTAACTTACTTTCTCTTAAGCTTCCCCAACCAATAACAGTAGCAGTTTGTCCTGCATAGAGACTTCCTCCTGATGGAAGGCAAATGGCTCTAATATTTTGTGTAAAGGTGACTGGTGAGTCTAATGTAAGTATTGCTATATCATTATACTGCAGAAAAAATATTAAAATTTAGTGAAGAAATAATATTTACATGGATATAACAGTATACAACTGAAACAAGTTAACTTACAAGTGTACGTGCATCAAATCCCCTGTGCCTTACCACTCTTTTTACTCTTTTCTCAATGTGTTTTGTTTCAGAATTACTTTTAATATTATAGTCTCCAAGTCTGACTGTTAATCTTGCAACATCCCAAGCACTCATGCTGAAATTCAAGAGAAAAGTTATTTTTCAACAGTTATAGATCATTATAATTTTATGTATTTAGTTCACGATTTTTAATATTATTGCTTTGTCATTTACTAGAGTTTTATTATTTAAGGTATTAAATTTATTATACAGTGATAAGAATCTTTCATTAATGAACATTTGTTTATTCATTTTCTTTAATTACATAGTTTCTTCCAGTATTTCTAGGCATTTCTCCATCCTCTGGGTATTTTTAAAAAAAATCTAATGTATGTTTTGTTGCATTATTTTATCTAATTCTATTTTGTAAATATATTACATGCAAACATTTATGTAGTTTTGTTTTTACAACTGAATATCCTGACATTGAGGGAATACTTAAAAGAATGTTCATTGATAAAACATTTTTATCACTGTATAATAACCCTACATAAGAAATTAAACTCTATATCTTATATATCTTATATAAGAAGTTTCTCTTCTTTTTCCATAAATTTGTTTTCAGTATTTAATTTATCAATAGGTCCGGGTGCAGTTAAAGTAATTCAAATGGTATATAAACTATTTATTATGAGCCAATGTTTTTATGTATTTTATAAAAAAAAAAAATTAATATTTTATCATTGATTAATTGGTATGGCTGTCGATCAAATAATAACAATAAAATTTCATTTTTCATGTTAAATCATTGGTACTCATTAGGAGATTACAACAATTAAACACTTAAGATGCATATCTAAAGGCTATTACTTATTTATTACAAAGTAACATAATATACATGTTGGTCCATCAACTATGTTTTATCCTCCATTGGATTATAAGTGTGCATCTTCAAATAAGAGATACTCGATAATCTAAAATAATTCTTTACTTTTCTAAAATCTATGATTTATTATGATTTTAATTAAATTATTAGTGAATAAAAGTTGTAAAAGAATTTAGTATGATTTTATTATGTCATTTTACAATTCAAGGATTTGATGATTAAGAACTCTGATAAAAAACACATTCTTAAAACTGGATCATTAAATTTGGAGTTTTAATTTTATGGTAAAATATGTTTCATTTTGGTCACTTTATTGGGATTGTTGCTACATGTCAGCCAAAGTGATAACAGCCAAACCTATCACAGAAAAAAAAATTGAATCGATTGAATATTAATCAATTAAGGGATTACAATGTATTAACAACTAGCTATGTTGATAATAAAACAGCCATTTAACTTGAAAATTAACAACAATACACTTTATATTGTGGTCAAATTGAAATACAAAATCTTCATGTTTTGTACTTTGTAAAATGAAGTATTTGAATCTCTAATGATATTTAGTAAATTAATTGCATACTATTTTTTGCATATAACTGATTATAATAATGTTTTAGATATTTAATTCACTACTGACTAGAATTATTAGATTAAATCTATGGGTTTGATCAAATATACATACTGTGCAACACAGTGTGCTGCTGTTAAAATATGGATGTTATCAATTAAAGAGCCTCCACAAAATTGTCTTCCACTGTTAAATAAGGCAGCCTAGAAAAAAGCAACAATTGTAGTACTAAATATGACATCTACATTGAAACTAGGTTAAAGAAGTAATGATTATATATATAGTATATTTTTTTTATATTACTCCAATCTTGCTACCATTATTAACTCTTCATTACTCGTCTGACAGAGGGGGTAGAAAGGTATCTGTCAATAGTTTGTTGATCTTGGCCTTCCTTTCTCTGTGGATTCTAGTACCACTTGTACCTCAGAGATACTTCCCATTAAGCCATAAGTTTTCCATTTTTCCGTTTTATTACTTTATTCATCTAATGTTTTTTTATTTTTTGTAATTCTTGTTTGTATTATTCATATATATAGTAAATATATTTAAAGTAACATAAGTTATTCATATTGATAGTAAACATAACACGTTATCTATTTAAAATGTAAGGAATTAATGAGTTAATATCCTTTCAAATTATATTATAGCCGTGATTATGAAGTTATTTGGACGTATCGTTTATGTAATATATTTATTAATATATGTAGTTATTCAGATATATCATGACTTTTGAAATGTTTTTAATTGTTAAAACTTTCATTGATTCAGTAAATCACATACCATTTATTTATCTGATTTTGTTGGCAACTTATTATTATATAACATTTCAATTACACTTAACTATAAATTTAAAATTATGTAATAAATAGATCTACCATGAAGATGAAAATGATGCTGCAATCCAAAAATAAAAGTAAGAGGAACGGTACTAATGTTTAAAAATTCCGTCCTGACTAGTTGTGAGTTGTAACCTAACCTATTATTATTATTGGTTTATTTGAGTCAAATTTGTTGATTTCCGCTTGCTGTGCTCGCTCAAGACACAAACAAACCCCCAACGTACTCTTCTAAGATAGTTAAGGGTTTAAATTCGCATAAATGTGAATAAATTTTCGTTGTCGGTTATAACACACAACTGGCTCTGTTTGGACGGGATAATGCGTAAGAATCAAATATAATTAAAAGTATAATATAAGCACTGAATACAAACAATCCAAGGCCATTCATTGAGGTCAGCATTTTGACCACCAACTATCCTTTCCTGATCCTGGTAGCCATTTTTAGCTCCACAGCTACCTTCAGATGGGACAACCGGGGCAGGAGTTGCAACTGCTGGTGGCCGCCACTGAGGAGGTTTAACTGTAGGTGGAGATGTGGGTGGAGGCCATTGTTGGGCAGGTGTTGTTGGTCTAGAAGTAGTTGGGGGCCAGGGTTGCGGTTGCTGTGGAGGCTGTGGCTGAACCACACCAGGAGTTGGTGGATGTGTAGGTAAAGGAGGAATAGTGTGGTCTGGTGGATGTGTTGGAATAGGTGGTGGCCAATTTGGTGGTACTGGATTCCCAGGTGCAGGTCTTATTTCCTGTGGTGGTGATGTAGGCTGTGTTTGTGGTGGTTGTGGTTGAGGTGGCTTTTCCGTTACTGGATTTGTACAACAAACACCAAACATCTGGAAAAATAAAAGTAGTATAAGCTATTTTAATTGAAGCGTATATATATCGTTGAAAATTCTCTGTGTTGCCAACAGAAAATTGATTAGATATTGTACTTGTTTCAACTAAAGATTGTTGAATGCTGTGTATATGAACAAAATAAGTGTTTATTTATTAAACAAAATACAGTATTGTATGATATCATAATAATCAAATAAACAATAAATATCTATGTTTGCAACTTGTGGATTAAATGGAATTAATAATGTATAACGCATCAAAGAATCACTATAAAATTACAGTTTTTCATTAATATTTTTACTGGTTTGATCTTATTAATTTCGATGGTTTGGATATAGGAGAATTGAATTTATACCTGTTTGCCAGAGGATGTGAAGTAGGTACATGTGTCATACATTCCGAGGACCCAGGTTTCCCATGTGCTCAACTCCGGTAGCTTGAAATAGGGGTAGCACCTCCTGAAGCTGGTGCAGGTACCGTACTCCCCCCTGCTGCTGTAACATGGCCCTGAGGGGATCAAACCCGGCCAGATCTGCCTACTCCTCCTCTCTTCCTTGTTTTCTCCAGCTACCAAAAAACAATGTGATTCAATGGTTAGATAAATCACCATATCAACATTTAATTAACCCAGACCTACGCAAGGTTAGCAATGGTATATGCCATCGTAAGTAGAAAATAGAAATTAAAATCATAAACTACTATTCTTATATATAAAACAGTACTCAGGCCACTATTGATGTGTGACCGTGAAGTCTGGGGAGCGGCATCCCTTACAAAAAGGAAAAAAAAATACAATAATTTCAAAATAAACTCCTTATAATCTCAGTGGATGTCCCTTGGTTTGTAAGAAATAGTCAATTTCATGTGGAACTACAATTGGGATCAATAGAAGACTTCATAAAAAAACGGATAATAAAATCCCACTTCCAGGAACCGACAGTTAAAAGAGCAGTGACTTACAACTTGGGAAATCCAACCTCATCTCGAAGACTGAAGCCCAGGCTGCTGTAAGATATCTGGTTATAAATTATATATTTAGCTATTCTATTATTGACGTTACTATTATTTTATTTATTTTTCCTCTTCGCCTTTTTCGCAAATTAATTTATTTTTTCCATTTGAAGTCTATTACTTATTTTATTATATCTATAAATGTTATTATTTTTGGTATTCAGTTTTCTTTTTCTTATGTCTTAAGAATTATTATTTTTATCCATTTATTTTATTTTATTTTTTATTTACATATATTTTGTTTGTAATTCATCGTTATTATTCACAATCCTTCAATATTTAAAATAAATAAATAAAAAAATGGTTGGATGGTTGATTTGAATATATTTGAGAATGTTTTAAACGTTCTAATAGGTCACCCATTTTATTCTGTTGACCAATCAAAGATAATTTTGTTTTTCTTAAACTCACTTTGATTATAAATAGTTAGGGTTTTGCACAAGACTATACCCTCCTCCCCGTAATCAATTGTTAAAGAAAACAAAATCTGTTATATCAACCAAGTAAGGCCCACTAGGCCGATCTGGTATTGAATAAAAAAAAATGATTGGAAAGTTTATTTGAATTGCTATGCATCTGTCGTCGGGATGCCAGGATAATCGCTGAAGGCAATTATCCTAAAATAAGTTAATTAATTGATTAATTAAGATTGAGTCCTACCTATGATAATAATTGGATTTCCTTCCCAAGGTCCTCTTTAGTGTTTACCAGTTACCAATTAAATATCTTAATATTTATAAAATATTGTAACCATTAATTAATAGCTGCTGAGTTGGGTGGTGTGGGTCGTGGTGTGTAGTGAAATCTTCGGCGTTAGTGTCGTGTTGTTCCTAAGGGATGGCTTTCCTTGTATGAAGAGCTGTCAAACCTGGTTCTTTCTCTTCTATGTCTTCGTCTTCAATGGTTCTCTTTTCTGCTCCCACTTGTTCCAAAAAGGGGCGTCACCTTTTGGGAATCTTATTTTCTCATTGGCTATTATTTGTCACGCCCAAAACGGATACGTTACATGGGACCCCAAGTGTTTGGTACAGGTGTTTACAAACTATAATTGACCTATCTACCGACAAAACCATTAGACCTGTTTTAATAGATTTGCTGGGAAGGGTCCTCTCCACCTGTACCCATTAACCACCTGCGAAGTGCCCTTTGTTGATAAGTATCATACCCGGGGCGACAGGTATCCTCGTAGATGTGGCTAAATCATATAACGACATTTATGATATTCGTGTTGTGGTAATTGTCAAAACCTCGCTATATAGCAGAATATACTTCAGAATGTTTGAAACGATCTAATAGGTCCACCATTTTATTCTATTGACCAATCAAAGCTAGTTTAAGAAAATTATGCATTACTAAGTAATATGTCGTGCGCAATAAAACTGCATTCTCATTTGACTACAACCTAATTTTAACTGGTTTAAAACATCTACAGGTTATACGCCCAGATAAGGTTAAAACTAAATCTGAAGTGTTTTGTTTCTTACAAGTAAAATTTAAATATTTTTTTTCTCGTCAATTCAAGATGACTTCAATCAATAAATTTGTCTCGTGTAGATTATTACCACGTATGGAACTACAGATTAAATTGTTTTTCTATTTGCTAGTCAAGGTAGTATTGTCATTAGATATATCAAAACAAGAAAACCAAACTGATGAAAAGGAAAAAGAAAGATTTTATTCGTCAGGGTGCATGCGCTAGAAATATATTTAAGTTCTGATAAGACGATTATTAATCACATTTTGCATTGCCAAACTACAAAAGAAATAATTGACAAGATTCATGTTCACAAAAATGAAATAAAATAACTTTTGGAAACCGTTTTTAGTTATCACTTCGACAGATCACGTGATATGGTACACAGTATTCGTATGCTGCAAATTTTCAATTTGTTTCAACAGAACAGAGTATATGCCTGGGATGTTATAGCAACTTTATTGACGAAATTGACTAACCAAAAGTGCCACTTGACAGAATCGATTTTTCACATTTTTTTCAATTTTCCTAAAAATGGCTTGAACGATTTTGATTAAATTATAGTTATATCAATGTTCAACTAAATGGTCTTTAATATCAGCTAGGTCTTATCCTCATTAAAATTGTTTGAAAGGCCTTAAATGACGGATTTTTTAAAATGGTACCTCTTAAGAGTCTTTAACTTTTTTTAAAATAATTAACTATCTCACATTTTTACTAGTAAAAAAAATGGATCAATATGAACTAAAAAAAGGATTTGATAATCAACTTAATGAGAAAAGAGGATAAAGTTTTTTTTCACGTTGAAAACACATTTCCGGAACTAAGAGTTGCGACGTAGACGTTCTATATATCGCTGGAAAGCCAAAGATTTTAGAAAAAATAACGTTTAACAAATAAAGTCGTAGAAGATAATAAAGAATGACGAAAAAAACACATATAAATGATCTGTTCTAATAACTTTTAAACTCCCGAGCGCATTCACAGTGTGTTTTTCTGTTTCAGCTCTCTGATTTTTGTTTCACGTCACAATAAATATTAAATAGAAAATTTTTAAATTTAACTAAACCTTAATATATGTGCCTTTCAGTTGACGGGATGACAATTTCCATAAAATAATTGTTAGTGCTTTTAATATTGATTCTGTAACAATTTTATCAGTGAATAAATACCTAAGAGCAGAATGTAAATTTTAGGTAAACTGTTATATTTTTATGTTTCTGCTATACTTTTGCCAGAGTAAATTGTTTTGCGACGTGAAATATCATCAAAAGTATTTCTCTGAAAACGATTGAAATTGGAGTTAATCGATCTGTCAGAGATTGTCATTTCGAAAATTCGTACGGGAAAGTATCGATATAGTGCAATGATATAGAAATATCTGTTCTGAAACGAGTGACGATTAATTTCAACCTGGGTGTAAGTGAATGTTATGTGATGGGCGTACCTCACCCGATTTATAACTACAATACCTACACCTCTGGTTTAGACTATCAGGGACGTAAAAGAGTCCACGTTTGATACAGATCTTGGCTTAGCTTAAGGATTTTCAAATCTATTTTTTCAGTAGCAATCTGGAGATGTGAAGCTGGCATATCTGAATTGAGCTGGGGCCAAAGAGACTGATGTGATCAGCATTCTTCGACCGCTCTAAAGAGTTCCATGTAACGGTCTATCTTCTTGACATTCAGTTGGACACAATACTACTGTCGTCAAAAGTATGGCCAAAACATTCCTCAAAACTTTACTGTTTTAGTTGAACATAAGCGTTTTTAAAATGAATTTGAACATTATTGTTTTTTTTAAATGAATTTCTTGCGCCGTGCATAAATTAATATCTAGAATTGTTTATTATCTTTGTTTTCTTTCTTCAATTACTAATCATAGTAAAATATGAAAGAGATTACTTTGGTTCAATTAGTAATTGTAATTTCGGACTATTATTACAATTACAGCGGTTCCTCAAGTCTCAAAAACTATTTATTAATATTTAAAATGCCCTACGTTAAGGCCAACCTGGGCCCTGTTTCATAACGAAAGCTAATAGTATTATTTCAAAATACAAGTATAGAAACAACGTGGTAATTACTCTAATACTTATTTTTTTTCATAATAGGGAGGACTATTAGTGATATTACAGGATCTGTCGGTATGAATAATGGCCTAAACTGCTAGACGAATGGTTGGGATCTTTGAAGTTTAAACTTTTTTTTTTTAAATCTTTATTGAAATTTACAACTGTATATTATATAATACATTCAGTAAATTTGATCTTAGTTAAAATGGAGTGTTACAGGCGTGTAGAGAAACTACCCATTGGTAGCACTCTAATGAAGTTTAAACTAAAATAAAAAAAGGCTGTAATTTATCTAATTTAAATTGAAGCTGGCCGCTGCCAGCTTCTTCACTGGAGTCTTGAGTCTTGTGCGGCAAAAATAAAAAAAAATTGCTTTTGATAATAAAATACTTTCCACATAGTGACATATCGTTGCTTAAACTGATACCTCCGAAAAAATTTACAACACAATTTTAATACTTCAAAAAATATTATTTTAGATACATAGTTGTTGAAACCATCATTTTTTAGGATACTTATATATTCTTTTGACTTAAATAATTCTTTCAAGATGCCTCTAGAAGGAAGCATTATTATTTAAAAATTATATACAGTTTAAGTGACGATACATTATTTGGACCAAGATTGTCAAATTTTTGTTGCCTAATTTACTGGAAGCTTCTTTTGGTTTTCGTGAATTTTTATACAATTAAAATAATTTAATACGTAGCCAATATTTATCACTTGTTACAAACAAAGGAACAATTCGATTGGTATTTAATTACTCCTATTGTGTTATAATATGAGTATAATATAAAATAATTAGGACTGACTGACCTAGCAAGAGTGGTAAAATATAATGTATAGGATAAAGTTCGTTTTTTGCACCTCAAAAAACCCTTATGTATAAATTTGTATAGCATTGAAAAATAATACTTTTTTTTGCTTTGAGATAGGGCAGGGTCTTCCCTTGTTGTTTACAAAAATTACAATCATTGCAGCAAGACTACACCAACCTATAAGAAACGTACGAAGGGCCATATAAACTAGATGAAATGGTACTAACCGGACGTACTTAAAAAATTAGGATCAGAGGAAAAAAGGCAAAAAAAAAAAAATTACAAAGGAAAAATCATTAGTACGGTGTCCCCTTCTATTTATCTATATATTAAGAAGCTTATATTTCATATGATATATTTAAGGAAAAATCTTCTGTATCTAGTCAGGAAGAAACTTTCTTTAACAAAAAACATTTTTTTTTTTTTCACGACAGCCACGAGAAATGAATATGTACATTTCCAATCTGGGTCTGTTTAAGTATAGAAAATAACAAAGAACAAAAAAAATATTGAAGTCAAAGTAAAATCATATTTTAAACACATTCATCTCTATTCAAACATTTACATTCAGCTTGGGGAATAGCGAACCGAGCTTGTGAAGGAAATATCAGGACTATGGAAGATCTCGGCGTTTCTCTTTCACTGGTTCTGAAAGCCAGTGGTGGATGATTGCGGGCGCTAGACGTAGACGCTCAGGACTTGAGACTTGAGTGGAGAATCTGGCCATTGTTAGAACTCCGAAAATAACTGTTTACAATTGGTACCCAGGCTATTCAATGTTGTTTCAACCTTCGGGGAGGATCGTAGGGATATTTTTATTTATTTTATACCAAACCGGCCTGGTGGGCCTTGGTTGATGTAACCGTTACATTATTTTTTTTTTCAACAGTTGATTATGGGAGGGGGAGGTATAGTGTCGTACAAAAGACACCCCTAATTATATACAATGTTATAATTAAAAAAAAAAAATAAGATAAAATAAATATATAAGAATAATGCTTCTTAATAAAAGAGAAAAGTAAAATTAATAACAAAAAATAACAATATTTATAGACTTAACAAAACAAATAATTTCCTTCTAATGGTAAAAAGAAACAAGTTAATTTTAAAAAAAAGACGAGAGAAGAGAGAAAAAAAAATAATAATAAGTAAAATAGAGGTAGTATGACTAATGAATTAATAAATATAGAATTTATAACAGAATGTTCTGCAGAAGCCTGGGCTTTAGTCTTCGGGTTGAGGTTGTGTTTCTCAGGTTGTAGGTCACTGCTCCTGTGGAACTTCATGGACCGTTTTTTTATGTAATCCTCTATTGTTTCTATTTGTAATTCCCGTTGCAATTAGCTGTTTCTTACAAACCAAGGAGCATTTACTGCGATTTTTAGGACTTTGTTTTGAAAATATTGTAATTTTTTCTTTTTCGTAAAGGTTGCCGCTCCACAGACTTCACAGCCGTACATTGGCAGTGGCCTGAGAATTGTTTTAAATATAAGAACAGTTGTTTCTGATTTTAATTTGGATTGTAGGGATAGGTTAAGTTGAATTGGATTGAGGAAAGGGATTAGGAGGATGGGTAAGTTTCACTGTTGTTATAAAAAGTGTCAATTTTTGGAAGTTTTCCGTATCACTTGAAAATGATTGCTTCCTTTTGCTACACTACGTTCCACAATCGGATCTTTTACGTTTATATACATCTTGGGACGGAACCACCCCATTGGTGGTACTTCAAGCATTAATTTAAATTAGAAGTTCCCGTGGCCATCTTTTTTTCAGACGCCTCGGAGGATTATCAGGTATTGTTAAGGGTGAGAGATTAAGAACTAATTAATGGGTTAGGATAGAGAAGGAGTTTGGGATGAAAAGACGCATATCTGTTTTGGGCCAAATCTACAACGAATGGGAAGTTTAGGTCTTTGTGAATGAGTTTATTTATAACGTAATAAGGAGCATCAAGGATTTTGGATGCGGGAGGAATTTGATGGTTTGGTAGAGCCCCAGAGCTCAATTCCGTATGTCCAAATTGGTCTGATTATCATTGTGTATAATAATTTTTTGTAATGAATGGGAAGCTTAGAGCGTTTGTCAAGTAGGTGTTGTAGCAATCGAAATCTACGAGCAGTTTCTTGTATATTATTTTTTCAATTCAGTTCTGAAAATGCACACGAGAACATTGTATAGTCACATCGCACAAAAAACCTAATTTTATTTTTTTGTATTTTGAAAAGTCATGCATATTCGAATGAACTAGATCCAAGATCGAACCATAGAATGTGAATAGAAGGCACATTGATTGTTTATAAACTTAAACAATCAATGTGCATTCTATATAATGGAAAATATTTTTCTCGTCTCGGTCAATATTTGTGCCACTAAGGAACAGTTATAATTTTCGGTGTGTGAATTATTATTATTATTTTATACAATTATTGCTTCTAGGGTATAAGCCAGTACAAACAGAGGCTATCATAAAACATATCAAACATTGTTAAATTTTATATTATATTATTATATATTATTGCAAATATTCAATTATTAAAATTATAGTAAAGTATAAAACTATGTTCCTCTCAACATCAATACTTTGTGATTTGAATATATCAATTATCCCTTTAACACTTTCCTTTCCTTTGAAAATTCATGTACTCAAATGTAAGTGAATTAATTACCTAAATTGAAACTTATACATATCAATAATAGGTATGTAGGCCCTGTTAAAAGATTATTAGTGTATTTTTGTAAATTCATAAACTGGAGGCTAAATTTCCGAACATAAAGCTTATGTTTTTAAAAAATATTTGTATCAATTTCATAATTTCACATCTTTGAAAAGCAGCCTTATTATGGAAGGTTTTGTGAAAATAAAGCTAAAGAAAATAGTTTGAGACCCTCGGACAAAATTATGAATATATTTTTTTTAAATATAAACTTTATGTTCAGAAATATCGCGTCCATCTCATGTATTTATAAAAATGTACTAATAGTTTCTTAATAGGGCCTTTCACCCTTGTTGTTGATATGTAAATTTTTGAATTTAGGAGACCATTTTACACAGAAAAAATTATAACAGTTTCTTAGTGAGTCAAACATTGACTGAGACGAAACAAAAACATTAGATTAGTTGATAGATGTGAACGATCAGTGCATTTTTTATTTGCATCCTTGGGTTTAGTCTTTAGTAGTTTCTTTGAAGAAGGTTAATTTTTCAAAATAACAAATCCGAAATCAGATTTTGAGCGCGATATGGCCTCACTGTGCGTTGCCTCGGTTGTGATAGCGTTATTTACGCCCTATTCTTTAAATGTAAACACTATGGTATGAATCAACAATGAATTTTGGTCTACTGAGCATGAACTCTGATCGATTAAAAAATTTGGAGTTCTATCAATGGGTAGATTCTCTATATGTTTCTATCATGTCAATTTATCACTAACAGCAAATTTACTTGTTGTATATATTTTTATACAGTTGTAAATAACAATAAAAATAAATAAAAAATGCTATAAATTTTATCAATTTATCAAAAAAAACGTTAAACGAATTTCTATTTCCTGTTAACATTTGTTGTAGCTTACTTCATCTCGATGACCGAAGCCCAGATTATTGCTAAAAATTCTATGAACTTTTTTTAAAATTATTTTGTCAAATTATTTTTTGAGTAAATAAGTTAGTTATTTTATCAATCCTAAAAATATATATTTTTTCATCTTTCATTCTCCAATTTCATATTTATTATTGTTTCTTAGATATGTTATTTTTATTATTGTGTCATATATTTTTTTTTATCACATTTAATTAAATATGAAAATATTATCATTTAATTTAGGAGTATCTTTTTTACTCGTAACTAAGCCCCCATATCATTAGTATTTAATAGTGTGTGTGTATTATATTTGTTAATAATGATGTTAGTTATAAACAAATATAATAACTGTGGCTAAGTATTTAAATACGAATATCGAAACCTTACCTTATTTATTTCTTTAATTTTTTTTTTATAAGACACGTTCTATTAAAATTCTACATACAACCGTTGTTAAAAATAGTTGAAAACGGTTAGCAAATTTAAGTGTTATAGTAACAAAATAAGGCTCACCAGACCGGTCTAATAATAAAGAAATATAATAAAAATATATATTTGTATATTATATACTTCTTACTTATTGCATATTTTATTTGTTAATAATACTGTTAGTTATAAAAAAATATAATAAAAAAAAATTGATTATGATAAATTTGTTTGGCTAAGTATTTAAATACGAATATCGTAACCCTACTTTCTTTCTTTATTAATTTTTTTTTCATGTTTTGAAAAAGACACATTTTATTAAAATTATGTATATAAACCATTATTGACAATGAGAATGGCGCATCGGACTGATGGACTGATGGACTGAGGGGCAAGTAGGGCAGTGGGAAGGGGGGAGACGAGCTGCTACTCATGATATTTCATCTGATATTAGCACTCTATGTGATTTAGATGCAAATTGCCCGCCACCAAGGACCGGATTTTTCGCAGATCGGCCTCGTGTTTGTTTACCCTCAAGCCTTAGGTCAACAACATTTCTCTTAAGAGGGCGTTCAACTTGTTACGCTCTCAGCCAACATCTGAATGCGTAGGTTCAGATTAGTCGAGTAAATCTTCAGCACCAGATTTCCCTATTGCAATCTTTATTCCGTAACAAATCATCATTTCTTACTTGACTTCTAATGCACAGGTGAGTACTAGAGGTCTGTATCTTTGCCAATAGGATATTTAGTACAAGAGCCCAAGAGGAGAAAAAAGTCAGTTATTTCACCCCAGTAAATGTGGCTATAGATTATATTATTTTATCATTATGTTATTTTATTTATTTTTTTCATACACATAGTTTGATTATGTTCATTTTGTTTATTCTTCTGTTTGTATATATTTTAAGAGAGATTTTTTTTTTCTTTCATTTATTTATTTTATTTTATTTTAGTATGTATAAGATCATTCATCACTATTACCTATTGCCCACAAAAATTTATATCTCAAAAACCATTTGACGTATAGATGTCTGTTATCACTCAAATTAAAGCTAGTTTAATGGGCTATGAAGTAGTTTAATACGTTTACTGTCGTAGGAGTAGTAGTTTTCATGATATTTGCTAAAATAAATTGATTTATAGTTGTTCGGACAAATTTTCATTTGCCAAATTTATATTCATATGCCAATATCATAAAAACTACTATCCCTATGAAGATAAGTGTCATAAACTACTTTATAGCAAGTTGAATTGCCTTTATTTTGAGCGCTGGCAGACATATGTGCGTCTAGTGAATCTAAAGATATATTTTTTCAAAATCCAACATTTTATACGAACAACTAGAAATTAACAGTTTGTGAATTTATTTTGTCAAATATCATAAAAACTACTACTCCTACAAAGATAAACGTTATAAGCTATTTTATAGTAGGTTTAACTAGCTTTAATTTGAGTGCTGAAAGACATGTATACGTCTGATGGTTCTGACGTTTTTTGGCAGGTATTTATCGCTTTGGTTTACTTTTACCTGCTGTTTAAGAATGTATAACTACTATAACTACGTATAATTACTAGTCAATATTGATGAGTATGCCAAATATAGATAGAGGGAATAAAAAATTGCTGCTGTTTGAAAATTTAAAAAAAAAATAATTTTTCATTCCCTATATCTTTAAAATTACCAACAACTCTAGAAAGAAAATAGAGTAACTTTGCTACAATATGAACCTTACTACTCTTACGAAGATAAACATCATTAACTACCTTACATTACATCGAACTAGCTTTAATTTGAGTGCTTATAGACATCTGTACGTCGAATAGTTTTTTGAGATATAGATTTCTCAAAATAAATTCATTAAATACGGATTTTTCAGGGTATTTTTTATGAAATGTTGCAATTTAAAAAGCTAAATCAAGCGAACTATAGAACGTAAATAGCTCTATTAAGGCTCTAATCATAGTTCCAATGAAATTAAAATTGTTTCAATTACATGTTCACCATCTGCATTACTATAGCGACCATTTTGGGCAAAGGACAATCAGAAACAAGTGAAGATCTGCCTTGCCCTGTGTCTGCCTTATTGAGTACTCAATCAAATGAAGTAAATTTCATCATTTTTTAATTAATTTCATCAGCAGTTAAGGATGATTGAGTGGAGGAAGGCTCTACGTGGACCGAGCAGAGAGGGAGGGGGGGGGGAGCGGGAGCAAACTTCACAAGTAGGCTTATTTCAAAATGACTCGAGATCAACATTTGATTTGACTTAACAATTATTATTATTATCATTGACCTTGGAGGTCCAAGTATGTACTTAGGAAATACATCACGCGTTTCATGACGTGGTGGACTCGAACTCGAACCTTTGAGTTGGCAGACAGGCGCTTCACCACGCTGCTACCGTCACCCCCAACAATAGACATTATATTTATTTCATCTAAGTTTAATCTATTTTAATTTTCCAAAAAGTTCAATCACTTAAATTAATTTTATCTTTGATTTGTATGTGCCCATTCATTTATTCTAAATTCATTTTTATCCATTTTATCTTTAATTTTAAGTACATATTTATTTTATTCTTTCTTTTGACAAACAAAAATTTTTATATATTATGTTTTCATATTTTTGAGACTAGTTTTGTTGTTTAAATTAAATAATTTGTATCCAAGTCTCAAAACTCTCTTTATTGTTTCCTTAACTGTCCGACGTTCCGGCCATCCTTTAAGGACAATCTAATAATAATTATAAAAACAATATTATTACTAATAAATTAACATACTTATTCGTTCACTTCTCTATTAAATTTTAAGACTTTTAGTTACAGATTAACTTAACAATATTAATACTCTGTTATCATACAATATTTTTAACCTTCATTACAATCAGGTCAGGCATATAATTGATTCATTTCAAACTGCATTTTGTTCTAAATTCTTGTTTCTTTTATTATTAGAATTCATATCAAATTTAGTTAGACAGTGAATATTAAAACAGACACAAGAAATTTAAACAGAAATTATAACCAAAATTAATTTATGAATAATATGGTTAAATTTTGTGTTACTATTTACAATTAACTTTGATATGAATTTTAATAATAATAAAAAAAAAGAATAAAATACAGTTTGAAATAAATCAATTATATGCCTGACCTGATTGTAAGGAAGGTTAAAAATATTGTGTGATAATAGTGTTAAGATAACCTTAAAAAAATTACAATTCAATGGAAAATTAAAGAATAGGTAATTAGACAGGAGCTATGTAAAGTTTATTAATAAAATAATATGATTGCCTATTGTTTTATTGTTTTATAGAATTATTTTAACTGAAACTAATGACTTGGGGGAAATGGCCTGCCATACTTTGTTAAATTGTTGCATGTTGTGAAATGTAAATTTATATTTAAGTTATGTTAATTTATTAGTAATATAAATTAGTTGCTTGTTAAAAATGAATTTATAATAAAAGCTAATAGATTGTCCTTGAGGACGGCCGGGATGGCCAAGACGTTAGAAGGAAATAATAAAGAGTGAGACTTAATTGGATATAAATTATTTAATTTAAACAATAAAATTAAATACAAAGTTAATTATGTTAATAATTCTTTATTCAATCAAATACAGTCCACCCTTTTATTTTAACAGGGATCATCAAATACCTACCTTTTCCCATGTACTATACCTTAGTATCTGTCTGTCAAATTATAAATCCCCCCCCCCCTTGTTATATAAAACCCTGCGCCTCCGATCTGGTCCAAAGTTGGGAATTAGTTCAAGATCCGTCTAGTATCAATTCAAATTCCATCCATTATTACATTCGTATATACATACCAAAATATATTTCAAATAGGCTTAATCTCAAACTATACATCATTAGCCATGAACTATAAGTAATCATGTAGATATGGCGAGAAAGTTATATTGAGCTATGAACAGACGTTTAGTTACCTTTATACTTTGGTTAAAGATGCAATTGTTTACTTGGTGAAAAGACCAATAATGAGAAAAAACTGCCATTCTAGCATAAAAAAACTATAAAATTGGACTTCTAGCACTCTTTTCTTCTCGATTTTGCGAATAACATTGACCCAACTAAAGCAATTTTGAGTAATATTTGATACAATAGAACTATGGAACTAGCTGAGTCTCAGTCACTAAATTTCTTTCGTATGTTGCAATCATATAGAATTATATACTGCATCAATTTCATAATTTTTCACTCCACCCCCTTAGACATATTCAACTTTAAATATTGCTGAATATGACCTTTGACCATTTTTGAAAATTTATATTATAAAAAAAGGACAAAGTTTTCAAGATTGGAAGTTCTATAGCAAGTATTAAATAATCTTACTATATATTTAAAAAAAAGTGAATCTCATTACACACTTATACAGCGCTAAAAGTTTCATTTTATGTTTATTTGTAGTTTTGATATTTTTTAATAACTTTCCTCACAATTATATGCAATTGACTCAAAACCATGAGCACATCATTATTGTAATTTCAATTCTTGTATTTTTTAAATATCTGCAAATTTGCTATGGTTGGAAAACATTTTTTAACAGTCGTAAACGATTTGGGACCAAACTTCAAGTTAACCGGGAAAAAAAGAATGATTGGTTTGTGAAATGTTATAATAATAGTTTTTAACTCACCATATATTATAAATATATAAAATATTGAACAATAAAATTAATTCTAATATTATGAGGATTTTTCTCCTTCAGTATTGTAGTGATAGTAAGAATGTGATCAACATAGTATTATTTTTTTATTAACGTAGCAGATGATTGATCACTATACTTATGACATTCCTAATGAAATGCATTCATAAGTTGGGAGATATATATTTTAAGTATGTTGGAATTTAATTTATAAAATTATGAAATCATAGATGCACCAGAAGAAAAGATTTGAAAATTATACAAAACAAGGTTCTGAAACAATTAACGATTTTGGATTTTCTTTAATTTTAAGGGCTCACTTGTGCTGTATTTAAATTTAAAGTTCTCGACAATCAAGCTAATATTTGATGGGTTATTTCAGCTATCAACAGAAACTCCTCCTCATGGACTTGACATTTAGCTTAATGAGATTACGAGGTGAGATTTTAGCGTTTTATGACGATTTCGTAATCATAAAGCTCACTTTCCCAGTAAAAGGCATAACCTGTTGGGACTAAGATAAGTATTTGATACTTCGTCAAATTGTTACGGCATCGTTTAAAGTATGAATTTTGGATTAGGAATATTTAGAAGAAGATTGGAATTAAGATAATATTTCGGTCAGAAAAGAATGATAAATCTAATGGAATATTAAAAACAAGACCTTCGGAGTTTTAAAAACATTTTTATTAAAACAAACATTCATTAATAAAATTTATTTCTCCATGATTCAGGTTCCTATTGTGGGTACATTTTTCTGACTACCGCTGGTATTTTGATACTGGTGAAAAAATTTACTTTAAGTATAAAAAAAATCAGATTGATTCAGTACAAAAAAATATGACAGTTTATATTTTATAAAGTTTAATAAATTAGAATTGAGAGACGTTTTACAATGAAAACAAGTGTTGAAAAGGAAACTATGAGAAAAATAACAATGTAATACTAAAAAAGTTTAAATATTTTTTGCAACGTACCTTTTACGGGTGCATCTACCCTAATTTTTTTTTTTTCATAATTATATTTTTTATATTCTTATACATGATTTATGAAAATAGCCAATTACATTAAATGAAAAAAAAATTAAGCATGGATGTTGTCTAAAAAAAAAGTGATTATAGAGTAGGATAGATAAACTAATAATAGGCACTTTAATTAAAGTTTTATCAAAAATAAATAATTATAGTTTATTAAACTGAATTAACATGACATTTTTTGCACCAGTAGTTGGCATCAAGACACCAGTTGTAGGCAGAAAAATGTAACAGTAGGAACCTGAATCAAGGTGAAATCAATTTAATTAATTATTGTTCCTCTTCATAAAATCGATTTTAAAATACTATAGGCCTTGTTATAGTCGATACTATAGGCCTTGTTATAGTCGATACTATAGGCCTTTTTATAGTCGATACTATGGGCCTGGTTTTTACAGTCGAAGAGATTTAACAGCCATCATTATCCGAAATTATCTGGAACAAATGATATTTGCTAGGACCTAACAGTAGAAATCTTTTTCATGTAGAAATTAAAACATTCACATTCGAAAAAGTATCTTAAGGATGATATCAAACAAAGAGTATGATATTTTTTGAAAAATCTTCAAAAATCATTAAAAACCAAACTTACCTCTATATCTTATCAAGTGGAGATTTTAATGGCTGAAATAACCTATTAAAGACTTCCTTGATTGCCAAGATATTTTTAGATTCAGTACTAGTGAGACTTTTAAATAAAGGCAAACTCAAACTTTTTAATTGTTCCAGAGCCTCATCTTGTAAAATTTAAATTTCAAATGTCTAGTACTGATTCATTTACCATATTTAAAAATTTTAGATATTAAATTAAAATATATTCCGCAACTATACCCTTTAATTTCTAGATTGTCTGTACGGTTATGGACGGTTTCCACTTTACAAACAGTTAAGAAAAAAACAATTTAATGAAACCCGCACTTGACTCAAGCTGTAAGAGACTCGCGCTCCCGGGACGAGGTAAAGCAATTCTAACTCCATCTCAAAATGAGCGAACCCTTCGAAAAGAAAATTAAAGATAAATGGAATAAAACGCAATCTATTTGGAATAAAAGCCAAAGGAATAAACTGAAAATTATAAAAAAAAGGAGGCCAAGCCCAGGGGTACCTCCAGCCTGAATGACGTATAGAAGAGGTCGTACTGACTAAACTGAGAATAGGACACAACCAGACTTATTTTTATCACATCGCAAAACAAATGCCTCTGAAATCGTAATAAAAATTTGACAATCATTCATATCTTTCACCTCAATAGTTCTTGATTGAACCCCTAGATATGAAATACTCTTAGGGACGATGGTAAAATAATAAAATTAGTATTTTTTTAAATGGTTTAGAATTTTTAAAATTACAAAATTTAATATTATAAATGAAACAGACAAAAAAAAATAAAATAAAACAAATATAAGCATAAATAAATGGTGTCGGTGATATGCGAAGTTTTACCCGATTGAACAGAAACAAACGAACTTGAGCCAAGACATCCATTTCCTTAACAGGGCTGAATATCAATACAATATCGATATTAGAACTCAGCCAAGTTGAGTCATTAATAAGGACAAAATACTGGATTTTATAAAAAGTGAAATGGAATTTATAAAACCTCATAAGTTTAAAAAAAAACTGTCAATGGCATTAATGACAAGATTAGAAGCCATTTTGCATTCATGAATTATTAAAATAATGAATCCTCGAATTTATTTGGCTTGTTAAAAATTTTTTTTTTTTTTATTTATTGATAAATATTACAATCTGCCACAATATCGGGCGATAACTGATCACATTCATACTAAAATAAAATAACATAAGAATAAAAATTAATAAATAAATGAAAAAAAAATACATCAAAATAAATAAAATATCTCTCTAAATATATTCAAACAGAAGGTTAAAGAAAATAAACATAATCAAACTATTATGATAAAATTATAATTTTATGAAAAAATTAATAAATAAAATAATCACCAGTCACATTTACACTCTTATATATAATATTTACACTATTGACCTGAGGATCCCTGAGCCCACTCCAGTGAAGCCTCTGACCTCTGCCAGAATGTAAACAAAAAATTAATTTTCAAACTTGACGTTGAAGTTTCATTACAAAGTAAACAGTACAGATAAAGGAAAAGTACGACCTTCCATGATAAGACTAACCGTTGGAAGTACAATTTCGTTTTGTCAATGCACTTTTTTAGCACTTTCACCAAGGTTAGAGAGAAATGCTTTATTTGGCCATGCTGCCCAAATAAATTTGGTTACTATAACACACAGCGTACCCATGAATCCATAATTGGACATATATGCACTACAATATATTGTACAATATATATTTCTATAAATTTTTTGGGGTTAAAAAACTTCCAGAAGTTGAATATATATTATTTTAAATTTTCAATAATTCACTTGGGGGGGGGGGCGGGGGTAGCCAAGGTCCAAAAAGCATGGATATGTTCCTTACATCTATTTCAGCAATTGGAAAAAAAGTGACCGGAATTCTCTGGAAATTACAGCTCGAAAACTTGAATATATAAACTTCACCTACCCAATAAGCTTCTGGTACATCAACTCTATCAATAGTTTTGAAATTGGCACAACTTGAAGGTAGCAAGTCCGGTAAAAATTAAAATGAATGGGGATGGAAGAGGGAAGGGATGGAAACGCTTAGGGTATGCAGTGACTGACCTCGAGAGAAGAGGAAGG
>NW_027106888.1:388820-411046 GCF_000696795.3 Halyomorpha halys | reverse complement strand
GCCTTCGCCAAACTCGTTATTAATCAGGCCTGACAATGACCCCCCCTCACCTGTCTTCTTGTCTCAGCTACTGTTTGTATGATTGTCCACGGCCACTGGGATAGCAAATTGAATTTCATCTTAATCAGATAATCATACTCCGAGTAGCGGTCCCCTACTTATTTTCAATGTAGTCACTATAATCACTATATCAAGAAGTTTTGCAAATAGCTGCTTGTATATTGGTCCAATAAACTGGGAAAAAAAATTTACCGCTATAATTCTAACGAAAACAATATTACTAACGGCAATCAAATAACTAGTAATATACAATAGGGTTATTCGTAATCTTTAGTTTAACATGTGTGTGAAGCGTGTTAAATGGAAAAGTATTTTCTTTTTTAGCATGTTAAAACGATATAACATGGTTAAGAGTTTGCTACTAAGTTTGTTAAGTGGAAAATGACTTCACGCTCGTCACAATTTTGTTTTGTTAGATAACTTGCTCGTAGTTGTTATTGTTTCGGACGTTTTGAAACAAGAGACTCAGCAGCCAAACTTTCACTCACTTTAGGCATGTGTAATAAATTACTTTAATCAAAACTTGGAGGTTTTTATGTGCGTTGATGACTGTTAGGTTACGCCCTTAAGTCCTCATAAACAACTACTTAGATTGTTAGAAATAATAACAAGAAGTTTTCGAAGGAAAGGTAACGAAACATGTTGCTCAGAAAATCCGCTAGGAGCTCTCATGCATCTAACATTTAACACGACTTTAAATAGGGCTGCTCAAAATCCTATACTTATAACATTTAACATAGTAAATCATTTTACACTTAACAAAACATCATGAATACTCCTAATATAAGAGTTATTTTGGCTATTGTATAAGTTATTATACTTTGGGTAACATGAATGTACGATCTTAAATTGCGTGTTTTGGTAATGTTTTACCTAACGTGTTTTTAACATGTCTGTATGTTTATTCTCCACATAAACTTTCATTTAGCAAGTCCAATAATGTTTCTGATTAATTAATTATGGTTGATTAAGGACTAATAATTTGAGAAATGTTTTATCGAATTTCGAAATCTTTACATTATGTATATACTTTATTTAAATGGAGAAACATTTCCTTCTTTTACCAAGTTAAAACGATATAACTTTTAGCATGGCTGAGTTTGTTAAATGGAGAATGACGTCACGAAACAAACCAGCTGAGCTTGTCGCCATTTTATTTGTTGTCGTGTTAGGTTACTTACTCGTAGTTTGTGTTTTTTTTTTATTTTTTTTTTTATTTTGTCTTGTTTTTTGGACTTTTTAAAAATATAATCAGTAGCCAAACTTTTACACTTCTACATTTCAATTATTTTAGGCATGTTGTTATAAATTACTATAATCAAAACTTAGAAGTAAACAATAACATGAAGTTTTGGATGGAAAGGTTACTAAACAAGCTGCTCAGAATATCTGCTAGGAGCTCTTGTGCATTTATCATTTAACATGACTTTAAATAAGGCTGCTCACAATGCTATTATTATAACATTTAACATGGTAAAACAGTTTACATTTAACACATTATCATTAATACTCCTATTGTCTAACCTCGTATCAATCCATGAGTCGTTCGACCAATCGACAGATAATTTGAATTTTTGAACGCTTTTCAGGTGAATTTTAACATCTTTTGTTTAATTGATGCTCTACTAATGAATACTTGCCGTCCTTATAATGAGATGAACGGTATGGCTGTGCATAAAAAATGAAAAACAAATATTGATTTTTATATATGAGATTGTATCTGGTTTATCAAGCTGCAATTTTGAATTACCTACTAACTTAAAAACATTTTTTAGTTATTGCTTCCTATTCAACAAGAAATGTGACGCTTAAAAAAACAGAAAAATCATTTTTTAAAATAAATGGTATCCATGTTAAGTCTCAACACTCTTTATTACATCATCAAAAGTCGAACGTTTCGGCCAATTCTGCCATCCTCAAGGACAATCTAACAATTAACAGCTTATTATACATTCATTTGTAACAATTTTAATAACAAAATTATTATTAATAATTTAACATATCTTAAATATAAATCTACACCTCACATCCAATTAGTTAAAAACGTTTTGCAGGCTATTCTGACCAGTAAATTAATTACAAGCCAAATTACCCTATGAAAAAGTAATTTATTACAACATGCCTAAAGTGAGTGAAAAGTGGAAGTTGTGCAAAAGTTTGGCTACTGAGTGTCTTGTTGATCTTCTGACTTGTGAGAAAGATAATCAAGATGAGCTAATTGACAACTGTCATTACACTATTATTATTGTCATTAATTGCTTTATTAGTTTTAAAAAACATCCAAAACAATACTAACGCAATCAAAGCACAAAATACGAGCAAGTTACCTAACACTACAACAAATAAAATGGTGACCAGCTCAGCTGGTCTGTTGCGTGACGTCATTCTCCATTTAACAGACCTAGTAACAGACTCTCAACCATGTTATATGTTATATCGTTTTAACATGGTAAAAGAAGGAAATATTTCTCCATTTAACAGACCTAGTAACAGACTCTCAACCATGTTATATGTTATATCGTTTTAACATGGTAAAAGAAGGAAATATTTCTCCATTAAACATAAGTTTTTCCATTTAACACGCTTTAACATGTTAAACTAAAGAATATCCCTATTATACCATATAAACAAACTATGTTTAACCTGCCATACACTCAGGTCAGGTCAGGCTTATAACTAATTTATTTCAAATTGCATTTTGGTCTAAATATTTATTTATTTTATTATTAAAATTATTTTTTTTTTAATAATCTATTTCTTGTTATTTACAACTGTATACATATATACACATCAAGTAAATTTGCTGTAAGTGATATTATGACATGATACAAACGTGTGGAGAATCTACCCATTGATAGAACTCCAAAAATTAATTTAAAATAGTAACATCAAAATGTGCCCATATTTTTCATAAATTTATTTGTTTAACATCTCTGCATAGTGTTGGCCCAAATACCTTGTATCTGTTTAAAAAAATTACTGCATAATTGATGTTCGCTGATATATAAATTTACTCAAGTATATTTCTTTTGAACATATTGTTTTCTTTATGTAAAATTATGTTGTTCTGAAAACCAAATTATTGTTTTGGTTTTTAGCTACATGCTGGACTAATGCTGTTTTATTTCCTTCACCTTATTTCTTATATCATTTCTATGTTGATACACTCAAACACCCAAAAATTGCTTAGTCTCACCTATATAGAAAGCTAGACAATTTAAACACGGAATTTTATATACCAATCCTGATACTTTTTATATAAAGTTGGTCCTTTAATTTGCTATAATAATTTTTTATTTTATTGTTTGGTTTGTAACTTAAGGAGTATTCATCAACGTCATTATCTTTAAATGGTTTCTGGATATCTTCTGATAAACCCATAAATTCATAATATTTCTTATTAATTGATTTATCATTTGTTTATATACCCCATATTTTGTAAATTAATTTTTTTGGGTAAAAATATTTTTAATATCTTACTTTTTACTATACATCCTTCTAGCATCTGTTATTCTTATTGCCTTGTTTATATAATTATTAATTACATTGTATTTCATTTGTAATGGATGGCAAGGATAGTAATTCGATATTAAATTACTCCTTGTTACGTTCAGTCTATTAGTATTTTTTCGTGTCTTTTGAATCTCCTCTTCCTTAAATATTGCTACTTCGTGGATATCTTGTATAGTTGCGGAAGCTTTAGTAGTGAGAATGGTATGTAAGAGCTTGTTGTTGCTAACGACAATACAATGAATATTTGAATGTGATGAGTGAAGGATAGAGTGTACAATGGCTAACGGTACACCGCTCTCGTGCCTACTCCACAACCAATAAACCCCGTCACTCCGCCACGAACTTTCTCTGTCTTTTTAAATCTATTTATGGAACAGCTCATTACTAGAATCTGCTATGAACGTGTCCTGGAACAGAGTTATACTAGATTTGCATATTAGTCTGTGCCTCACCGTTAAATAGTACTTCTCATTTGCAATGTTTTAAATCATAATAAAAAACCGAAATTTTTTTTTGTGTTAGCTGACCAATCCATTGTTTAATTACTTTCTTTTTTTAATAATTTATTTATTGTTATTTACAGCTGTATACACATATATACAACTAGTAAATTTGCTGTAGGTGACATAATGACATGTGGAGAATCTACCCACTGATAGAACTTCAATAACATTTCTAGAGGAGATCTCGAGGCCATCTTCTTTTCTGACGCCTAGGAGGATTATTAGGTAATGAAGGAGAAGCCAGGTTAGTAACAAGTGGATTTGGGTGGTTGAGATTTTTATCATGGAAGGAATGGTATCTGATTCTGGCCAAATCGGCAACATAGGGAACATTGAGGTCCTGATGGATGACTTGATTTGTGATAAAGTAAGGAGCATTAAGGATTTTACGAAGGATTTTGGACTGTAAGGATTGGATTCGGGAGGAATATGATGGTTTCGTGGAGCCCCAAAACTCAACTCCGTATGTCCAGATAGGCCTTATAATAGTCATGTAGATCAGTCTTTTGTAATGGATTGGCAATTTAGACCGTTTGTCTATTATATGTTGTAATAGTCGGAATCGACGAGCAGTTACTTGTCTTTTTAGTCTTGTATGAGGATTCTATGTCAGTCGTTTGTCGAGATGTAGTCCTAAGTAACGGATCTGTTCGACAGGAATAAGTGGGGTATTATTAAAGGATACTGTAGGGGAAGAGGTCATGGGTTTACGACGAAGGGTTAATGTGATTTGGTGAGATTTAATTACTTTCGAAGTTGAAAACTGGAATAATCTTAATGCCGATAAAGCTTGAGAACTATTCCGATAAAAAAGTTTATTTTATTTTTATAGAATTATCTTAAAATTTATGGATAATAATTCATTTAGAAAAGAAATAATATATCTTAAAGCGATTTGAAAAAAATTAAATTTATCGAAACACCATATAACAATAAATTTCGTAAACATTCCTTAAGCTATTTGGTACCATTTCAATTCAATCGCTTACCAGAAGAACTAATAAATAAATTAACCACAAAAAAAACAAAAACTAAAAACGAAATATTTAACTGGGTACTTTCTTACTTCTATAAATTCCCAATAATTGATTTTGATTCATCAAATGACCATATCTGCCTGTATTTTTTCTTTACTCCAATTATAAATAAAAAAATCAATTAATTAGATTAATTAAATTTAACGAAACATCCTATAACAATAAATTTTGTAAACATACCTTAAACTACTTGGTACCATTTCAATGCAATCGCTTACTAGAAGAACTAATAAATAAATTAACCACAATAAAACAAAAACTAAAAAAGAAATATTTAACTGAGCACTTACTTACTATTACTTCTATGTTTCCCCATAATTGATTTTGATTCACCGATTTTGATTCATCTGCCTGTATTTTTTCTTTACTCCATATAATTTATTTATTATATTACAATTAGAATTAGCAATGAATATGTGTGCCTAGTAATAGATATTATTAAATCTATATTTTATCATATTCTGTATCATCTTGTTTTATTCTCATTATTATATTAATTCACTAATTGTAAATTTGCTGCTTTATTATTCACTTCAAAATCCTGTCAGTTATTTTTATTATTATTTAATTTTTGTTATAATTATTTTATTTTTTTACTTTATTTTCATTTTAGTAGTTGTTAATTAAATTATTAGTTGTATCACTTGAGATCAATTCATATTGTACTAATCTAGCTTAAAAATTGTATTGCCTCCACAACGCCCTGACAGTCAAAGCTGTAATATTTACATTTCACTTATGTCTATCATTTTTATGTGTTATTTTGGCACCGATCGATAGATGTCATCTGGTCGGACCATATTAGATGTAATTTTTTTTAATGAATAAAAAAAAAATTGTATAATTCACGAAATCTAATGTTAAAACAAAGATTATAAAACTTAATAATGACCAGCTTTTGCACAAGTTATGAGTGGTGCCGGTAGCGCTTTCACTCAGCCTCCAGAGGTGTTTAATAGTAATAATGCAGGGAGATAGAAAAGCTGGGATCTCCTAGAGTCCTGGTTTACACCATACATGACAATAGGGAGGGAGGGTCGGTTTAGGCGTCCCCAATCTGAGTAAAATTATTGTTTAATACCCATTAATGCTTTTATTTTATTATTATTCATATGTTTCTCTTTAATTTATTATTATATTATTTTTAAATACCCTAAAGTGTATGGCATTAATGTGCATGTGTGTATGTACGGTATTAATATTATAACCACAAATGAAACACAAACGTTTTGTTGTTCTAGGACCCACTGGCAAACAAGATCCCTGGCATCCTGCATAACCACCTTTCCAAATTAATTTTTAAAAAATTGGCGATCTTTAAATCCCAACCCTTTAATTACTCCCTCTTCTCATTAACTACTTTTAATAGCTCCCTCAGGAATTTGACTAAAAAAATACCAAAATACCATATAATTTCCTATCCACTCTGGTGTAATGATGGTTCCTCGGTTTCGTCAAATGAGTATATCCAATATATTGACAAGTACCTATCCGAGACTTTCAATATATTGTTTATAAATTATTTTTCCATTAGTTAATCAGTTTTTATTTTATCGATTATGTTTTATTTATATATATCATATCTGTAATTCTTGCTTTTATTTTTAAAATTTTGTGGGTACTGTTGTTATCATTGATATTTTTTTGTTCTTTTTTTCTGTAAATATGGTATAAATGTAAACTTTTGGTACTAATATTTATTGTCCTTAATAGTGGAAAATTGTATTATTATTAGTCAATAATTGAAACAATTGACCTTAATAAAAGCAATTTTAGGATTGAATTTCTAAAATTTGAAAAAAAAATATAGAGGCTATTTGAAAGCCTTAATGAACATATGATGTACAAAATAATCATTTAATGCTCAGTACTGAAAAAAATGTATATTTATATATTAAATGCACTTTGGATGAAGATCCAAATCTTTCAATAAAGTCTGCGTATCCAATGTATCCAAATATGTATCCAAATACACTAGGTTATAAATTTGATGTTTGAGACCATGTCCCAATTATTAAAAACTTCCGACAAAACCTCTTTTTTATAACTACTTTATTTAAAGAAATATGTACGCTTTTATAACAAAGTCCATTTTTTAAGAAATATTTTTACAACCCCAAATTTAGTTCATAATGAAAAACAACCTTAAGAAGATAGTTTTTTTGAGGTATTTAAATTGTATTATCAATCATATAATCAATCAATAGTTATACTGGATATATAAGTTTATTGCTTTCAATATTAAATCTAGAAGGTCTTATTCAATCCTAAACTTGGCTGGTTTGTCAAGGATTATCTTTAAATCCTATTTTTTTATAAGGACTAAAAGACATTTGTAGTAAGTAACGTGTTTAAAACTATGACATTTTCTAGAATACTGTCATAAATCAATGACTCTTATTTGCCAATATTACATTAAATTTATTCCTTTTAAAAAATATGGTAAAATTTTTAAAATGTTTCAACGAGGGTTTAAAGTTAATTTCTAATCAAGTATAAAAATAAATCAAACCTACTCGCTAGTGGCTATATGATCAGGCCGAGAAAAAAAAAAAATAATACTATTATATAAATATGTTATAGTAAATTTGAATACTGTTAAAAGATATAATTATAATATATTTTGCTGTAAGTGTTGGTGGGGATGATGAAAACTTTAGGCGTCAAACACTGTACGCAGGTCCATGCTGCCTTGAAGGTTAGTATACAACGGACCCAAGTGTGTGATATTGGCCATCAACATATTAGAATTGTCAATTAATCGGCTTTATTATTTATTTTCATTATTATTAACTATGCCCAAATAAAAAATAATAAAAATTATGAAATTTTTAAGAACCCAGTGAGTGTATTATAATATGAAATAAATATTTTAATAAAATTTAGCAACAAAATTAGATAACGATTAGTAAGCAGATAACTATTTTTAGAAAATTATAAAAAGAAATTGTATGATATTAATTGATAAATATATTTGTTTTTAATCATAAATGACTTTAGAAATTAGCCTGGAATAGGAAGAATAAATTTTTAATAACTTGGAAAATAAATTGAGAGGTGCCTTAGTACAAATACAGTGCTATGTGTTGAGTGAATTCAAGATTTGAGAATCCTGAAAATATTTTTGAAGGAAATAGAATCAAAGTATGGAGATTTATTGTCACATTCCGATTTACGATGGATTAGTCGAAACTAACAAATACCTTACTTTTTAGAATATTTTGATGATTTACAAATATTTCTTAACTAAACCAATGGAAATGATCTCCAACTCTATAGTATTCAACTCGATACTAGAAGAATAGAGCAATGGTTTTTTAATTTTTTTTTCTTAACAGACATTATGAACCATTACAATGATTCCTAAGTATGACCATAAGGAAATAGACGCAAAATTATGAAATGAACGAGGAAAGGAAGAGTTATTGTTAAAAATTATAATTATTTGAAAACAAATTATTAATTTCCTTTTTAAAAAATATGGCACATAAAACATCGATGAAATTAACCTAAATATTTTAGATTATATATTAAGAGTATTAAAAAGTAGATTGGAAGGTTTTAAAAACCGCGGTAAATTCTTTGAATTTATAGTATAGTATATACCGATGAAGTAGAAGAAAATATTTTAGCCACGCAGTACTTTGAAATTTTAAAATTGAAAATTTGGTGCGGTACTCCATCACTTACAATTTTTCATTGCTTTACCTCACTTTGCAAGGCTCGTCAGGGCTAAATGAAAAATAAGATACAAACATTGTAAGAATTGACAAAACATTAAAATAAATATACAGAGAAGATACGAGAAAAATATACAATATTTTTTTATTTTGTTTATAAAATATGTAAAAGAAATAATACTAATAATTTAAGAAAATCAAAATAGTGAAAGAAAACTATTTATTGTTAACTAACGTTTCGCCCCACTTTGCAGGGCTTCGTCAGGGCTAAATGAAAAAAAATCCTTATATTATTATTTCATTTATATATTTTATAAACAAAACACAAAATTATTTATTTATGTATTTTATTATCGTATCTTCGCTATATATTTATTTTAATGTTTTGTCAATCCTTATACTGTTTCTAACAATCTTTTTTTCATTTAGACTTGACGAAGCCCTGCAAAGTGGGGCAAAACGTTGGTTAACAATATATAGTTTTTCTACTATTTTGATACCTTTATTGACCGCCACCCGGACTTTAACCCTACAATTAAATAATAAATAATTGTTTTAAACAAAAATAAAACTTCTTTTTTTGTTTCAGGTTTGGAAAATTGCGTACAAAAACATTTATGAGTTATAATGATTTTTTTTTTTTCAAGCAAGCAAAAATAATTCCGACCGAAAAACCGATTAATCCATTTGCTTTGAAGTTAGTCCCGCTAGATCGCATAGGCAGCCCATTGTGCACCCACATTGTGAACAATGGCTGTCTAAATAATTTTTTCTGTTTTGGAGAATTCTTTCGAGAAGTTTTTAGGACGATTACTTGAAATGGAAAAATATTTTAATCAGCATTAAAACATATTAAAAGCAAACAACTCATAACATTGAGTGTATATTTCGAACAATATGTATGTAATATATATATATAAAAGATTAACGTATTATTCTCGAATGAAGCGTGTTAAAAAGTCATTTATATTTTTTATTTATCAAGTAGCGTGTATATTTCTAAGTATTTAAAAACATATTTGAAAATTATATCATCTCTGAGGCTCATCCTATTGTGTTTTTTGTGAAGCTAATAACCCGACTTTCAAATTTCTAAAAAAAAATAAATAAAATATTTAATTTTTTTTGGGGTGAGGGGAGAGGTGGGGTTGAAATAGGTTAATAGGAATATTTTTGCTGTTTTTAATTATAACACACAAACCTGACCTACAAAATTTTATGATGATTTCTTAAAATATCTTTCGAGAAAAATATTTTTGACGCCTTTGAAGATTGTCAAGAGTTTTTTTTTTAAATTTATATCTATTATAATTTTTATTATATTTACATTTCATATACACAGCAAATCAATATAGTTTCTGAAAATGTTCCAAAAAAGAATAAAATAATAATTGAAGAAAAAAGAGAGCTTGGTCTCAAATCATTTTCCAAGCATTTTCTTCAAGCTGATCCATGAATTTCTCTCAGCTTTTCTATTGGAACATTTTTCTCATTAGCATTTTTCACAAGCTAATACATACTTATTATTAATGACACACGAACTTCGGTTACAGGTGTTTTTGAATAGACACTTCCCATGACTGGAGCCATCCCGCAAGTGAACATATGGGGGTCCCATCATAGTTATTCTCAGATCAAGTTGACTATCTTATCAACTTTAATGAATATAATAAAACCCAAAATATTATAAAATTTTAATTCACATTTATTTAATTTTAGAATTAATTAATTATAAATTTAACATCAATTGTTTAATATTTAATTTATTCCGTATCTATCGTAGAATTTTAAGTTTTGGGTCACTAGTGGAATTTTTTTTTGGATTGATTAATCTTTTAATATTTCAGTATTGGAGAATTAGAAACTATTGGACTATTAATAAAACAATGATTCCGAATTGAGACATATAAAGAAACAACACGTATTTCTGATGAAATAAAATAAATATACATATTTAAAACGATATCTCAACATACAATAATATTTATAGATGTTTAACTGGAAATGACGTTATTTGACTAAAATTTTACGTTGGTAGATTTTGGAGCAGCAGATGAGTTATTATTAAAATTAATGCTATGATACATAAACTATGTTCTAATATTCTCTATAACGCAAAAATTATAAATTTGTATTTGTTTTAGTATCTGTAGTTAATATTTTTAATAATTAGATGCACTGATGTATCAATCAATATTGATATCAGATGAGTTATTATTAAAATTAATGCTTTGATACATAAACTACGTTCTAACTGTCTCTTTTTTTTTTTTTTAATACTTTTTATTTATTGATAGATATTACGATCTGCCACACAGTTGTGGGCAATATGCAATAGTGATGAATGATCTCATACATACTAGAATAAAATAAAATAAATAAATGAATAAAAAAAAAAAACTCTCTTAAAATGTATACAAACAAAAGAATAAACAAAACGAACATTATCAAACTATCTGTATGAAAAATAAATAAATAAAATAACATAATGATAAAATAATATTGTCTCTAATCACATTTACACTCTAATATACAATATTTACACAATCGACCTGAGGATCCCTGGGCCCACTCTATCCCCCACGTGTGAGGGGTAGAGCCCAACTGTCTCTAATAACGCAAAATTTATACATTTTTTTTAGTATCTGTAGTCAATCTTTTTAATAATTGGATGCACTGATGTATCAATCTATATTTTATACTCTACATTTAAACTTACAAATTATAGAACATAAATAGATGAGCGATGAGAAAAAAAAAATCTAGAATTTAAAATAATATATAAAAATTGTACATATACGAGTATATACAATAGTATCGATCCTTTTTCCGTCTTTCTGAATAAAAAAAGGTATTTCAACAAATAAGGTATTCAAGAAAAGGAAATTTCAAAACTCTTAACAGAGGTAATTCGGCAGTAAAAATTGAGTTTTAAATATTCCGATGCGGATATCAATACCCAAATACGCTTCTATGGACTGTATATTGGTCTCTGTATTTTAAAATAAAAAAATGTATTGGCTTTAAAATACAGTATGACCGTTATTAAGATAGTTATTAAGCGTGGGGATTAGGCAGGGGTCAAATCTCATTCCAAGGTTTCCATAGAGGAATGATTGCCATAGTTAGCAACAATTGAGTGAAAAATTCAGCCGATTTTTATTTTTGATGCCTAAAATTATTAAACTCAATATTAAATTATTAAAATCAAAATCCTGAAAATGATTATATCAATTTATATTAGTCTGTCTATCTGTGCTTATATAAAAATATTTTGAGCCAAAGAGCCAAACCAATTCAGAGGCTTTATTGCTTAAATTACAGTGATATTTCAAGAATTGTTAGAACAATTTGAGCTTCTGGATTTTATTTTTTTGGAAGTTTGATTATATTAATTTTTTTTAAATATGTTTAGATGAAAAAACTTGATGTTATAATAATATATATTGTTCCATATATATTATTATGGATTAAATGATTTTTTTAAAAAACAACTTTGATAATATAGATGGATTTCAGTAGGGAAATTGAAAATATGACAAATATGTGGGTTGTAAAGGTGCATGAGTATGGGGCAATTGTCCCGAAACGCTGTGCAGTAAAAGATATAGAATAGGTTATATTCATTTTGATTTTTTCACCTCAGCATTTAAAAAAAAATGTTTTTTAATGTTCAGCCTTTTTCTGAATATTTAACTTTTTTTGAGCGAACGGCTTGACAAGATTTCCTATTTTCACATCTCAAATTATTCAGACCTGTGGGTTCCTACCAAAAATGTATAGCCCGTTTAAAAGTTCCTTTACGTACGTAGCTATGAAGTCTCAACGGGTGCAATTCAGTGTTAATATACGTTTACGGAAAGTTGAATCTTAACTGTATAAGCCTAATTACTTATTACTAAACTGTTACTTAAATATTGACTTTCTTGATAATATTATATTGTTTATAATAATGAGCGTAATATCGCATCTACTTATGAATTAAAGTGAAGAAGGAAACTTATCTAATGCGAAAGTTCTCCCTGGGATAAACTAGTAAAATATAATAGAAGAAACAGTAATATTACTATTAATAAGGTACCTTTATGTTACCAGGCAGATATACTATTTTTATTAAATAACTAAAATAAAAATAAATTTATTTATCCCACATCAGAATAATTTACAACATATCAACACCAAATTTCCTTATCAAAGATAAAAATATTATTATTAATTTTTATATAAGAATCAATATAAAATATTTTACTTGTGTAGAAATAAAAAATAAATTAATAAAAATTAGAGTTAATTACAATTTACGTCGATTCAGGGAAGGAGGAAATAATAATTCTTAAAAGACAAAAGGTAAAGATAGATATTTAAACAAAGGATTAAAAAAAAAAAGACATTCAGGACTTGAGGTGGATTAAAACGCAATAAGGAAAAAGCATATTAAATGAAGGATTTGTCAAATACTGGAGTCTGTTTCAGAATTCATCTTTTAGGGCGAAGGGATTAAATTAAAACGAACAAGGGGGAAGGAGGAAAATACTTGTCACGTGGATTCTACATTTCTCTGGAAATTTCGGATATAAATATAAAATATATAAAATTATGAATCAGTTAATGCAAATTTATTATTGTAACTAAGTAATCAATAATCAGTAATAATTCTAAGTAAATCATTTTAGAGTAATTTTCTTTTTCTATTTTATTGTACTCGAGGCCCTTCAGAAAGGGTACAATAATCAAGAAGGTGTCTCAAGTAATGGATTTGTAGTGTTTGTACCATGATGCAGTATATTGAAGCCTGTTTATTGGATTGTATTTGCGTGTTCTGTGATGAATTGTGTATGTCGGAATCTGTGCTGGCAATGTCTGAATAGTATTGTGACATGAGTCCCGGGAGGTAACGATGTATGTTAGGCGAATTGGAACATGTTCTCGAAAATTACTTCCCTTCGGGAATCGATGTGTCATTGTTGGTTGCTTAGGTTCCAGGATCTCTTATTACCTTCCGGTCCTGTGAGTGGCTCTTAACCAACACTAAGAAATCTGGTGTGGTCCTTGGATTTCATTTACTTACATTTACCACCCTGGAAGGCAAAAATTCCAAACAATGGATTTTCATTTTTCTGTTACTATAAAAATTCTTATTTTACAACAAATATTGTTGTTAATTAAATTGAATCTTTTTAAATACATTTTGGTCGGTACATATAAGATTAAAGTTAGTGTCTAATCTGTGGTGGATTTGATTAGCCTGCCGTGTGTGGAGCTGAAAAAAAAATCTAATGAAAAATTTATAATTAAGGAAATTGAAGAACAATTAATTATGCGTGGAATGAGTACCATTACGTAATAATTAGAAGTGATATGATCGTAAACCAACTATTTTGGTTGTTCCTTACGATATTATAGCCCAGGTATATCATATATATATATAGAAAAGTTAGCCACGATTTTTCTGTATATAAGATCTACTTTTCATCTTATAAGTGTATCGCGATCGACTTGTTGTATTCCTACTCCTAGTCTAAGCGGGAAGAAAGGTTGTGAAATGCATACTATGTTTATACACTGTGTTTCAGTATCAGGTGCATTCCAGCGAGGTATGGGTAGATAAATAATATATATGTTCAAACATAGTTTTTGTTTTTTAAATCACTAATTAAGTTCTCGAGATATAGGCTCATGAAGAAAATAAATTTCTAGACCCAACTTTTGATAGCAGCCGTACATGCGTTACCTAAAAAATTAGATTTTCCGACTCTTTTTCAAGATAGATTTTTACTAACTTAAAATACATTTTAATTTTTTTTACCAACTGCAATGTATAAGTTTTAATATTCGTTTGTAAATATAAAAAAGTTGTTATAAAGCTGCAGAGTATGGCTGATAATTTGATTTCAATATTTCACATTCCCGTTTTTTTTTTGGCTAGGAAAATGTATCATTAAAGTATAATATGACTTACATTTTGCTAATCTATCAATAGCTTCCTGAGTACACATCGCACTGAAATACATATATACGGCTTATCTACCTATGCAAAACAACAATAATTATTTAAAGAGCCAAAAAACTCACATCCAGGGGAATTATTAGAACATGGATAGTTAATAACTTTTGATCCATATGAAATATGTCTGGAACTATTCCTTGAAAGTTTTGTCTTCTACAATCGCTTCAAAGTTATGGTACATGAAATCCCACCCCCAGACATTGCGAGCGATCGTTGGCTACCCCTGATATAACCTATAGCCTTGTCCATATACAACCAGATCTGATGGCTTACGACCATACCATTCAACCGAATTATTACGATATGGTACTCATTTGACGCATAATTTAATGTTTTTTAAATTGGTTTTATAATACTTTTTTCCTAGGATCTACTGTATAGGCGAAAAATCGAAAGAAATACCTAAAATTTTCAAATCTGCTTAGTAACCGTTTTAGGACCGCAAGAAATACATTTCTGTTTTAAATTTGGATTCATTTATAATACTATGTCTCAAATTTGGTCATAAGTTGAAAAAAAAAATAGTTTTGCTGTACGACGTTTTTCGGTTTACGACATACTTACTTTATCGAATTAATAAGTGGTGTTACTCATTCGAGGCATAATTTAATTTTGTTAAATTTCTTATACAATTGCTTTTTACATAGGATGCACAGTTTAGAAGTTGAAGGCGAAAATAAATAAAAAATGGCCTAGTTCGTTATTAGATTTATTATAATCAAGCAATAAGAGTTATTAAATAAAGTTGCTAATTAGATAATTATTAAGATATTCAGAACCACCAGATTTGCGTTTTTGTGGTAAAAACTAATTTATAAAATTATTTGCACGTGTATATACTATGGGCTGGATTTTATGCATCGGACTATAAATTGTTCATTGTCTCTCGCTGGCACAATAATATTAATAGTGGAACACCTGGATAAGAAAAAAATATAAAATGAATGTGTATAGTATTGCTACGGGAAGCTGAACAAGGTTTGTAGATGTTTTAGTAATCAGTGCACCAGGGAAGGAACCAATAATGGTGGATCTCACAATACAGTTAAAAAGATTGATCAGAATCAGAGCGTCCAAGAAACATGAGAGGAAGAGAAATATAAAAAATCTACTCCTTTTGGGAAATGGAATAGAGAAATAGACGAAAGAAATATTCAATAAAATAATTTTGGTTCGGACGTAGATTAACTATCTCTTTTAAGATAATTAATTTTTGAAGAAGCTGTTTGCCACGACTAAAAAATTCACAGCACCCTTTTCGTGCTAAAAAAATGTCCCCACAATTATCCCTAGAATGGTTAAGTATGTAGGAAAATAGAAAGAAGAGATTGTGAAGTAAATACTGGAATATTTTGTATATTTGATATTTTTTGGGGGGTGGGGGGGGGAAGGGTTATATTTTAAGAAAGTGGCGTTCGCTTGCGGCACCGCTCGCATAGGCTTGGGGCACAACACTTTGAGAACCACTGCCCTAGTGGGTTGATCAATATGTTGATTATTAGCAACTCAACATAGTTGAACAACCACTCGCAACTTTTGCCAGTTTCTCCTCAATTTTCACTTTAACTAAAAAAGTTTCATAATGTTCAAATTTTAATGGACTCTTGTTGTTGATATTTAATAAGAATTCATTATTATTCAATGGTTTAATAGATGCAAATGTGTATAAGTGACGTAATTAGAATATTCCAAAAGAGTTTATAACTCTCAGATACCATGGTGTAGATACAAGAAGTACATATACATCTTAGTATGTTTTAGTCAGATTAATTATAAATGATGAAGGGTCAGGTACTATTTTATAGAAAATAATTTATTTTTGTTTGAAATTAACTGGTCCTATATTATTAGTTTAATTATTTGGAATATAATCTTATACATGATTAAAAGCTGTAATAATTCAGTTTGTTAGATCCAGATTAATAACTACAATTTGACTGAAGCGGTAAATACAGATCAGGCTGGACGTCCAGAGGATTACAGGTAATTGATCCCCTGTTTTATTGGACCATTAACATAATATCGATTACGGTCATCAGCGGTGCCGGAAGCATGAGTAGCATGGAATTATTGAGAGAGGGCGTTGGTACCCTCCGCAACCTCCCTTTGTCGTCCCATTCGGACCTTGGCTGATTTTCAGAAGGAGCAAGGACTTTTTAAATGTCAAGGCGAGTGTGTGCCTCGAGGAGCTCGTTTTATTTCGGCCAGCTGGCCACACCTCTCCGGAGGCATCCATCTTTTTTAAGCTATGTAAAGGGTTCTCCTTGAACATGCCTTAAAAAGTCCGGACCGAATCCCGGATGGTGGTGACGGCCAGTCCTCCCAGAGGCATCGAACAGGGTACCCATTCTCGAGGTCCATTGGAAAGAGTAATAATAATTTACGGAATATCTCTTTTGTACTAAGTGTAAAAGTAGTATGTTAATAGAGTTGTTATGTGTCGTAATATTGAGCAACATTTTGAAAACTGATTTCATTGTAACAGAAATTTGTTCACTGTTCACTAGACGTTGCCATTAGAGAACAATGATTTTGTTTAAAAAAAGGACTAATCTATTTGGTTGGGACTTTCCGATTAATATAGAGCCATTTATAATCCTTTGAATTAAACATATACACGAAAACACCGATAATCTCTACCTACTTACTTCCAATCACAAGGTCTCCTTAGTACACGATTACGCAAGTCGACAAAACAATCCTCCCATCAGCGTCTCGGTATTCTACAAAGTTGATTAGCATTATATTGATTCTTCTTTTATACAGACCAACTCCTTAACTCACTCATTTCACTATTACTCCTATTATATCTATCAAGTCGAGGCATCCTACCGGCCAAATATTTCAGGCATTATTTTATTTTTTCAACTTCAAGCATTTGTCTTCCTCCAAATATAATATTCCACGTTTGAAGCAATAAACAACAGGGAAAAGCATAAATATTTTTTAAAGTCTTACTTATTTTGCTACAGAGAAATAATTAGTATGTATTTAACATTATTTTTGTATATTTTATTTCTTCTATAAATTGTTATTATATTTAATTTATTCTGTAAGAGACTTACTTGGAATCCACACACAAGACTGAAACGACAAGAAACTGCTCTTAGATTCCGATTGCAACAACACTTACTTGACAAACGCTCTAAACTTCCCATTTACTACAAAAAATTATTATATACTACGATAATCAGACCAATTTGGACATATGGAATTGAGCTCTGGGACTCCACCAAACCATCAAATTCCTCCCGCATCCAATCCTTACAATCCCAAATCCTACGTAAAATCCTAGATGCTCCTTATTACGTTACAAATAAACTCATTCACAAAGACCTTAACGTCCCATTCGTTGCAGATTTGGCCCAGAACAGATATGCGTCTTTTCATTCCAAACTCCTTAACCATCCTAGCCCATTAATTCTTAATCTTTCATCCTTAACAATCCCTGATAATCCTCCGAGAAGTCTGAAAAGAAGTTGGCCACCGGACCTTCTAATTTAAATTAATGTTTGAAGAACCACTAATGGGTGGTTCCTTCCCAAGATTTTCAAGTGTATATGAAACATACAACATATTTACTCATTGTATTTATTATTTTGTACAGTTGTAAATTACATTAAATAAATAAATAAATTAAAAAAATGTATTCTATTATTCAAATATATTCTGTCTAATATATCTCTGTTATCGTTTCCCTTTTTGTAGTGGTTTATTTATTTTTATCGAAACATATTCCTAGATTGTGTTCAACAGAGTAATATCTTAGTCCATCAGAGCGTTCGCATTTCATTCCCTGTCATATGTTTATTGTCATTGTCACTGGAAATTATAAGTATTGTTTCAGATTTTTTAATAATTTAATAGTGAGTAGGCAAAGACTTCCGCAATAGGAGTAACTTTTACCATTAGATTGCTAGTGGGAAGAATGTATTCAATCTGTCATTTTGAACAGATGTTGTTTATTCAAACAAGTTAAACAAAACGAATTACCTATTGTCAATCATTCTTAGAAACCTGAAAAAAATCACAGTTAATTAATTTTAGTTCAGGAAGGTTTAAATTTCAAGAAATTAGCTGTTTGGAATGAAAAGAAGTACCAAAGAACTGTTTTTTTTTTTGGTACTTATTTTCGTTTAAGCATTTTTTTCAGCAACGAGGAAGTCACCCCGGTGAACGGTAATAGAAGGATCTTTCATACAAGACGAAGTAGATTAATATTATAGATGTCCTATTGGTTACTGAAACTGCTTAAACGAATATCAAAACGGAGATTGGCAATTTTTTATATGTGATTTTTTTCCCATTTAGGGAGGATTTTTAGATTTAAAGGTTCTAAAGAGATACACTCCAAGGAGCTATTTCCGACGGAAAAGAGGGTGAACTGGAGACATGAAAGCGTCAAGGAATCCCGTAGATGAATCTAATAAAACAATGCACTACTCTCTTAAGTCTCTTCCCTACCTGAGATTCCACCGTAATGATCACGAAGTATTAGGAAATGTTAAAGGATAGCAATGGATTTTCGGATAATTTGGAAAATATAGTCATTCTAGGTGCTAATCAAAAATCATTCTAAGATTCCTCACTAAGGTGTGGAATTGAATGAGTTGGCCATTGAGGTAGAGTAGTGGATGGCAAGGAAGGGAATTAAGGTATTTGAAACCAGTGAGAGTGCCCTTTGTTTTCTCAGCATTGAGTCTGAGATCATCGTTTGTTACCCATTTGTTGATGCTATTACCTTCTTGCAGCTTGCCTCGAGCATTTCGGAAGGATAAAAGGATAAGTAAATTTGTAGGTCATTAATGTATAGGTGGTATTGTGAAAGGAGAATAGGTTCAGGGAGGTCATTAATATATATTGAGAAAAGGGTAGGTGAGAGTGAAGTGTCCTTAGGAACAGCACGTGTACGGTGGGGTAGAGGAAGGGGGTTGATAGTGAATTGTGACAGTGTGGGAATGAAGTGATAAGAAGGAATGAAACAATTTAAAAAAAAAAAAACTATTGTAATGTTATGAATGCCAGAATTAATGTGAATTTTACTCCTTTCGCGATATTTAATTTTGTTTGACAATTCATTGGAAGTAAATTTTATTCTTTATTGTACTTACAAAATGATACTTAAATAAAAAAAAAAATTATAACCTTGAATTTTTTTTAAATTGTAAGACTATTTTTTCTCAATAGAGAATATATCAACACAATAGAAAATTAGCATTTGAGTTCTATGTGTAGTCGTATTTAAAACTTATTGATCTACTTTCATATAATATATTATAGTCCTCTACATTCAATAACTTTCTAACTTCATTTTCTGATAATTTGTTCTTATCAAACGTGTCTCTTCTCAGTTCTCTCAGGATGGGAAAAATTCTGCTAATTCATTGGTTAGCATTCATTCCTTACGATTAGCAACGGAAAGACCACCAATAACCTAATATTATTTCAATTCGCTCTCAACAAATATTCCTATCCATAATAATATCAAGCTTTATGCATAATCTTGTCACTTCTTCAAGACTCGTTTTATTACAAAAATAAAATAAATTGTATCCATTTAACACTCAAATAATCTTTATTCATATTTAAAATGACCAACGTTTCGGCCCATCCGGCCATCCTCAAAGATAATCTTAACTATAAATTTTTGCCTTACGTATTAAAATTTTTTCCAGGTTATTCTGCCCAGGCCTAATAATTTTAATCAAGTTAACCTATTTCTTATTTAATTTTAAAACTTAACTACAATTTATCCTATACTATTATCACTCACTTATTAACAATGTTATTTTATAATTTTATTTTTTTTTTATTTAAACAATAATATCGAGTTTGTTAAAGGAAGTTAAAAGTAGGTTGTTTAAACATAGAATTAGAACTTAGAACGTAGAACCTCTACTGCGCATTATGAGGGGATTATTGGAATGAAGTAAACAACTTATTGTGCTCAACTACGAATGAGGAAAACGGGGAAAACTACCCTTGTTATTTTCCTGACCTTGATTTGTTCTATATAAGCAGCTTATATAATTGAAGATAAGTTGTTTTCTCAGACATCTAAAAATAAAATAAAATCGTTAGAGAACTCCAGACAGTTGGAGATAACGATATTTCCCTCGGTTCTTATGTTGAACATACATAAATGTGTATATAGAAAATTTGTCCAAGAAACGTAAAACATAGTAATGATTATGAATAGTTGGCGTGCTGAAAGTGCAACTTAGAAAAAAAGAACAATGTAAACAGACCCTCTAGAGGACCCACATAATTGGGTCTGTTGTAAGTTAAAAAAAAAACTTTGATGTTTATATTATTTATAAATGTATATATACTTTTTTGGAAGATTATTGATTGACCATGTGTATAGATGAATGGAATATGGTCCGGGTGCGGTCAAAAAAACTCAAATAGTAGATGGGTTACTATTTTATTGAGCCAACGTTTCGCCCCACGTTGCAGGGCTTCGTCAGGGCAGTTTTGACGAAGCTATAATTTTATAAACCTCAACTAATAATTTACTTATGCAGGGAGTTTTATTGTAGTTGGGCATTGGTTAGATTCTAGCTGGGTCATAACTATAGGATTTGGTCAATCTTTTGAGGGTATTGTTAACCTCCAGTTCAAAACTCCAGGGCAATTAACTCTGGAATCGCAAACGAAACGGGGTTCCTTTTTTTATGGATTATGATTGTAAATCAGATTTTAAGACGGATTCATATAGGATTCTTTTTTGATCCGACGCGTATTGAAGGCGTAATTAGCTGAAACTGACAACTTTTTACGACTTCGGCGAAAACGGTGTAATAAATCGAAAAACGTATAGAACAAGATCGTTATCATGATGAATGCTTCTTATGGGAAATTGAATTCTGAAACGATTTTGTTTTTTCTTTATTAATTCATTTTCGAGAAAATCTCCCAAAAAAAAAACTGATGGATTAAAAAATTCCCGGTGTGAATATGTTTGAAAATTTCATCAACTGCCTACGATAGTGCAATTCGGCCGGAGCTCAATCAGGCCCTGTTGGAAATGGACGTCCCAATTAAACTGATACGTCTCGTGAACACGATGATGTCGGGCTCAAAGTGTTCAATACGAATAGGAAGTGACTACTCAGAAGACTTTCATACAAACTGCGATATAAGACAGGGGGTTGGTCTAGCCTGTCTTCTTTTTTACTTCGCTGCAGAGAAAGCAGTCCGTATGTCCGGAATCAAACTCCACGCAACCCTTCTTAACAGTACCGTTCAGCTTCTGGGGTACGCTGACGGATTTGATATTGCTGCTAGATCGGAACATGCATTAAGAAAGTTATCTCATCCCAATTTTTTATTACTTTAATGAAAACTATGTATAATTACTAGTCAAAATTGATGAGTCTGCCAAGTATAGGTAGGGGGAATAAAAAATGGCGGCTGTTTCAAA
>NW_027106888.1:376832-388770 GCF_000696795.3 Halyomorpha halys | reverse complement strand
AGTCAAAATTGATGAGTCTGCCAAGTATAGGTAGGGGGAATAAAAAATGGCGGCTGTTTCAAAGCGATAAACAAAACTAATTTTTCATTCGGAGCTCTTTATCTTAAAAAGTAGCAACAACACAAGAAAATCTAAGAGAATGTCATTTAAAGAACAGTAAATTTGCTAAAATATGAGCCCTAATAGAGTTATTTATGTTAAATAGTTTTTGAGATATAGCTTTTTAAAAAGCAACATTTCATAAAAATGGTGTATGGGACGTACTGAAAGATCGGTAGTTAGTGAATTTATTTTGAAAAATTTATATCTCAAAAACCATTTGACGTATAGATGTCTATTAGCACTCAAATTAAAGCTAGTTTAATGAGCTATAAAGTAGTTTATGATGTTTATCTTCGTAGGAGAAATAGTTTACATAGAATTTGCTAAAATAAATTGAGTTATAGTTGTTCGGACAAATTTTCATTTGCTAAATTTATATTCATATGTGAATATCATAAAAACTACGACCCCTACGAAGATAAGTGTCATAAACTACTTTATAGTAAGTTAAATTTCCTTTATTTTGAGTGTTGGCAGACATATGTGCGTCTTGTGAATCTAGAGATATATTTATTCAAAAATCCAACATTTTATAGGAACAACAAGAAACTAACATTTTGTGAGTTTATTTTGTCAAATATCATAAAAAATACTACTCCTACAAAGATAAACGTTATTAACTATTTTGTAGTAAATTTAACAAGCTTTAATTTGAGCGCTGGCAGACATCACTACGTCCAATGGTTTCTGAAATAAAGTTTTTCATAAATCAAATTTATTGTCCGAACAACTATAAATCAATTTATTTTAGCAAATATCATGAAAACTACTATTTCTACGAAGGTAAATGTCATAAACATCTTTATAGTCCATTAAACTAGCTTTAAATTGAGTGCTGATAGACATCTGTACGCCACATAGTTCCTGAGATATAGATTTCTCAAAATTACTAATCTTTCAGTAGATTTTTAAGAAATTTTGCTTTTTAAAAAACTATATCTCGAGAACTATAGGACGTAAATAGCTCTTTCAGGGCTAATATTTCAGCATATTTACTCTTCTTTAAATAATGTTCTCTTAGATTTTCTAGTGTTGTTGGTAGTTTTTAAGATGTATTGCTCTGAATGAAAAATGAATGTTTTTTTAAGGTTTTGAAACAGCCGCCATTATTTATTCTCCCTACCTGTATTTGGCAGACTCATCAATTCTGACTAGTAATTATACTTAAGTGATAAAAAATTGGGGTGAGATAACTGCCTTTTTCTTCTTCCCGGCTCTTGTACTATCAGCTCTGAAAACGACACCTCTCGAGAAGTCAACAAGAGGATAGCAGCGGCGAGACGGTGCTGCTTTGGCCTTGCGAGGCATTTTAAAAGCAGGTTCCTCCCTAACAGTACTAAGATCATCCTCTACAAAACCCTGGTCCGCCCTGTTTTAACTTATGGATCAGAAGCATGAGCCCTTAAGAAGCAAGATGAAAATAGATTTCTGATCTTTGAAAGATTAATCTTAAGAAGGATATTTGGTCCTGTTAGAGAGGGTGGAATTTGGAGAAGAATGGGGAAATGCCGAACTCTCTGGCCGTTATAAGAATATAGATATAGGATATGTTATTGTTATTGCCAATACAGTCGCTTAAAATATTATCTATCTCAGACGTCTAGTATGATTACAAAACAAATAAATTTTTCTTTATACATTAAAATATGGAATATCAACAAACAAGTGCTTACAATTTATAAAAATATAGCATATTCAACTACAGAACTGACAGTTATAAACGCTGATTTTCTTTCTGATTTGATCGGGCTTGTGTGCATATCCTCAGGTGACGATAGGAATATCTGTCATAAAAATTAAGCATAACTAGTAAGGCTTTATTTGCGCGTATATTTTTAGTACAGCCATTGGCAGAAAGGTTGGTCTGTTCACGTCCTGAACAAAGAACTCCATTGTTTGTGTAGTTCACCTTGTACTCATGTTTGATAAACATCTTAATCTTCCTCAGCCGAGTTGATATAATTACGTTTGTAGTATTTTAAATTGTAGTATATATGAAATATTTATTTTTTATTCATTCAAAAATGGAAGTTTATATCTTTTGAAATTTATTTATTTATTATTATTCCTTTATGTATCAGTTATCTCCAAACATGTTATATACCTTTCTTATTGGTATGAAAAAAAATTTTATACCAATAAATTGTAATATAAATGGATAAATAAACGTCAAAATTTGTATAAATATTTTCAATAAAACTTTAACTTATCTTCATACAATTTAAATTTATAAGACTCAAAATTAGATATATGTACATAGAAATATGGAATAGAAACTTGAATATGTATACTAACTATATATTACCGCAAATAAAATCGGTTTTTATATATTGATAAAGCCGGATAAATATCAATCAAATAACAAACAGTATCATTAGGTGTATTACACACATATAAAAAAAAAATCAAACAAACACAGGGAAAAAAATCAATTTTTCTTAAGAATCCGCCATCATAAAATGCTTTACAGTTATGACACCTAAGTAAATAACGCAATTATGATGTTGGGGGTTCCTACGCGTTATTGAATTCTGAAACGGTTATGTTCTTTAGGTTTATTTGCTTTTCCACATCGTTTACATGTTATCAAAAACTGCAAAATATTTTTGGAAGTTTTTGGCATTTTCGCGTTCGAGACGCGCCGTACCATAAATGTGCCCACTGCCAATTCGACTTAAAATATGATTCCGCTAAAAAAACTTTTTTTTTATTTAACCCGTCCAAAAGAAAATATCACAGTTTGGTGTATATAAATTTTAAAAAATTGTAGAGGTGGTATATGTATATTATATTTGTATTATTACAACTAATATTATTACCTATTATCAATGAATTATATATAATATTACAATTATATTGTATATAATTAAATAAATCTATTGATTACCACTAGTTTCTTTCAAATAAATATTTTTATCAATTGAGTTCAATTCAAAACAACATTACGAAGTTGTAATAATCAATAGATTTATTTAATTATATACAATATTAATATAGCTCTATAGTAATATTGTATATAATCTATTGATTATTACAACTTCGTTATGTTGTTTTGAGTTGAACTCAATTGATAAAAATAATTATTTGAAAGTAACTAGTGGAAAATTATTTTAGTCAGCTATCAACATTACTATGTCATACTGTGGCAGATCTGGATGGCAAATAAGGACTCTGGGAGATCCCAGTGCTTCTCCCCAGTCGCATCATTCGACGAACAAACTGGTTTACTAATTGTATTAGAATAACTTTTGCCTTTAATAATTACACTTATGGTCGACTGGACGATAATAGCAATAGGTCGAGAAATTCGGAACAAATAACTTAGGTGTTTAAAGAAGGAAAAAAAAAAAGGTTAAAAATAAAAAGAGACAAGCTAAAAGGATGACTAGGTGTGTTTATTCCCCGGCACTAAATAGAATTGGACGTGAAACTACTCACGAATGAGTTCCTTAGCATATTCCTTTGACCGAATGCCTTGGTCCGTACTTTCTGATGTTTCTAATACCGCTAGGGGGGAAGTGCTGTATTCCAACAAATGACTCCGTCATATTTCTTCCAGTAGAAAATAGAAAAACTTACCTCATATATCATTAATAGTAACCGATAACTTGATGTTTAAAACAGCGTTTTGTCTTTTCAGTATAATGTAATATTCTATACGTTGTAATCATGAGAGATAGTTGACCGTGGATGACATACGAGGAGAAGATGGTGGGGGGGGGTGCGGTCAAAATAAAGTTGAAGTAACTTATTTAATCGTGCCAACGTATCTGCCGGTATTTCTAGCCTTCATCAGGGCTAAGAACAGAACAATATAAAAACCAATGAATACAGAAAATCAAAAATAAAATATAAACAGAATGACATAAAGTAAATAATTGTACAGAATAGAATTAATAAAATAAAGTGATGAAAGAAGTGGAAAATAAAATGTATACATAGGTAATTGAATAAGTAGATAAAATAGCATAATTAAGGAAATCAAATAAAAATGGATCTATATAATGTAAAGAAATATGAATATTTTAGTTTATTAATAATTTAAAAATTAAAATTATGGAAAGAAAAATAAAATTGAGATAAAGAAAATATATGTAACCATAATAATAGATAAAGAGGCAAAATATAAATAAAGTTTAACAAAAAAATGAATAGAAAACAACAATAATAATATATGGTGAACAGAACTAATAACGTGGGTAAGGAAACTTGAGAAAAGAATAGAAAAAAAGGGGGGGGGGTAAAATAAAGAAGGGGAAAAAAAGAGAATAAAACATGAAACGAACCTTCTAGCTTGAAATCTTACCGCCAAGTGGGTTCTGCGCCGCGAACGGCCAGACTCCGAATTAAAAAATACGTTACAGAGATGACAAAGTGTTTTTTTTTAGAGGAAACGTTACAAGTGGGTACAAAATAAAAAGAAAATAGTTAAAATATTTAGAGGAGGAAATTTGAATTATTTGGAAATAATTATTATTGGAATTTTTGACTATTGGAGTTTTCAAATTTATTTAAACACGCAATTTAATTTAACCACATTAGTTCCGAAGTATAAATGGCTTCAGTACTGTGGCTGTTATATATTTTAGATTAAGTTTTACTATGATGAAATATTAATTCGGTGTAACTTCTATATATCTGATACCCATGGGGGAGATTATTTTATTACCGCTGCCCAGAGGTAGCCGTTAAAAAAAAAGGGTTTAGTATAAAAAGAAAAAAAAAATATGAGCTGTGATATCTCGTAAGTCCGAAAAAAAAAATAATAATACTATTTTATATCAATGAAAAAAAAAATCAACTTAACGCTCCAGTCAACCATCGAATGTAGGATATATACATTGGTAGTATAACAAAAATTCGAAAATAGGTGGACAGTATGTCGAATTTCGAGGACTATTCTGCGGTAACCTGTGGCTAAAGTGCAAAATTAATAGAAAATTGGTGCAGTAGTATCAAAGAAAATCTACGCCTATGGATAGATTTTTTTAAATTATACCTATCTTGGAACATAAAACCGCAAATTTTAACGGGAGGGGGGAATTAATTTTATTTTACATACACAGGATACTGGATACAGAATAATTAGATGCATCATAGTGGCGTCAATCCAGGAATCGTGAGTTTGTGAATGCATATTTTATAAATCGAGTCCGTAATAGAGGAGTGAAAAGTCCAGATGAGGACTAAAATTGGTGTTTGCATTCGGAGTGGAGAGGTTCAAGCACATTAAATTTGTACTGTGCTGCCAGGGACTGTAATGATAATGGCCGTTAAGAGGGGTGTCCGCTAACCGAATTTTCACTATATTTGAATAATGAATGTGGTAGTGATGTAATTAAATATAGGCTCTACTTATGTAGGATAAATAAATATATTCAAATAAAATAAATCTATGCTTTTTAGAAATCATCGAATATTGGGCGAAATTTTTAACAGTTTTGGAAAAAGTCCAACAATTTACAATGTCGTTTATAAAAATAAAATTGTTATACGGTCGACAGCATTTAATACAGGCTTTAATTCTTTCCATCTTATGTTGAAAGAAAAATAAAATAAAACCAAAACCGTAAAATGGAATTGTAATACAGTCAACAGTTTTTTTTTAGCAATGAAGGATCACGTGCAAAAAGAAGGAGTGGTTATTGAAGAAGCAGGCAAGGAGGGCGATGAAAGGGTAAGCGCCCATTGTCACCTCCCAGTGTCTCCTATTATCTACTTACAGCTACTTTTACGCTTAATAAAATCACATTGTCTCCTAGCCTTTAAAGAGTTATTGATAAATGATCTTATGACCTTTCTTAAATGGCACTTGAAATGAACAGATTGCGGGACCTTCGGTGAAAACTGCATTCTCATTTCATTTTGTCGATTTCGAAAACTTCGAACAGGATAATTTGACTTCAATTGTTAAAAAAAAAAATGTGATGGTGATAATGAGGATTACAAAAATTGTAAAAATGAGACCTTCACATATTTACTAATGAGCAAGATATTTGGGTGGCTAAGTGGCTTAATGGTTTATATAAATAGCATTGGACAGGTAATATTTGTTTTAAATGCTTTCGTAATTTATTCTGTTATAACATATCGCATTTAAAAAAAAAATATTTATAGGTATCAGCAACTGTATTAAAATATATAAAAGTTAATGTGATGTTGGTACTAGAAAGGCCTGATACAGATATGTGGAGGATCTAGAAAAATGTTATTAATATTTTTTGGAGGGGGGAAGGAGGGGAGTTGAAATATGTTAATATGAATAGACTTACTGTTTCTAATTATAATACACAAACTTGACCTTCTAAATTTCATGATGATATCTTAAATAGTTTTCGAGAAAAATATTTGTGTAGAGCACGTCAAAGACCCCTTGGCCGAGAGCTTCTGATGGTACCAAATATATTGTATTTACAACTGTATTCACATAAAAATAACATTTCTAGAGGAGAAGATCTTGAGGCCATCTTCTTTTCAGACGCTTGGGAGGATAATCAGGTAATGAAGGAAAAGCAAGGTTAGAAACAAGTTGGTTTGAGTGGTTAAGGAGTTAATCATGGAAGGATTGGTATATGGTTCTAGCCAAATCGGCAACATATGGAACATTGAGGTCCTGATGGATGACTTAATTTGTTACAAAGTTAGGAGCATTAAAGAGTATAGGAAGGATTTGTGATTGTAAGGATTTGATACGAGAGGAATCCGGTTTAGTGGAGCCTCATATAACAAGTTCATAAATGAATCTTTTGTAATTAGTTGAAAGTTTAGACTACTTGTTTAATTGTTGCAATAGTCATTTTATGGATCAAAATCAAGCGATTTACTTCTGTTATCATGCTGTGTTAAATCATTAGACGGTCGCGTTTTATTTACCGGTGTAGAATATTCTGGTAATGAGTAATACTAATTCAGTGCAGTAAATTGAAGATGGCTGCTAGAGTTATTTACATGCATTCATAATTGATAATATTATAATTACGAGCGTAATTTAATTAACTAGTTATCAATATGACGATTAAAACGGTTTTTACGACTATGGAACTGTATATTTTAAAATTTGTGGTTTTACGTTTGAAGATTTTTTTAATCTAAATTTTTAGATTTTTTTTTCTATAAACCAACTTCAAACACCCTGGGAAAATCAAATATTTTTAAAGCTTCATATATGTTTTATTTAATCATTGTAGGGTGTTTCGGACTAATTCTATTTTCCGTAGTGTTTGACTCTTTGTCTAACTCTCGATAAATTATATTTCAACAAGTCAAATTATTATTGTCATTATAGTTTTATAAAACTTGTCATATTCGTTATATTTATCAACAATTAGAGCGGTCTAACATTAGTAATTGTGTTTAAATAAATAAAATTTTATCCATTATAGCCTCAAAACATTTTTATTCCTTTATAAGTCCGATGTTTCGGCTAATTCGGCCATCCTTAAGAACAACCTTAATAAAATTTTAGAACCAAATCATTTAATAAACTACTTTATGCAGGCTATTCTGCCTGGGTCGTTTATGTCATAAACTCCACAAATTAGTCAATTTTTAATTTAATGTGAAAAATTGACTAATTAGGGTAATTTGTGGACTGATATAAATGACCCGGGCAGAAAAGCCGGCATGAAGTAGTTTTTTAAACGATTTGGTTCTAAAATTGTATTAACATTCTCCTTGAAGATGGCCTGAATGGCCGAAACATCGGACTTATAAAATATAATAAAATAAAATGTTTTGAGACTAAAATGGATTTTATTTATACAATACTAACCAGTCCCAAGAAAGTGTTAAAATTATAAATAAAATTAGAAATTGTTTTTGAAAACGGACCAGAATTAGTCCGCAACGCCATATAATGAATAAATAAAAGATATATAAAGTTTTAAGGGTGTTTGATTATTCCAAAAGTTATATAGTAATATAGAATAATATATAACCCTTGGAAAATTGTGTAAACCATGGTTATTGAGAAAAAAATAATAATTTTTAGTTATTTAAAGCGCTTAATGATCTTTTATTGTTTATTTGTTATTATTTGGCTCTATTTCTACTAATGTGTGTAACACTATTTAATAAAATCATCAGTATGAAAAATTGTTTCGAGAACAGCAAAAGTAAAGCTTGTTGGTCATTGCGAATAACACTTCATATTTTTCTTCGTTTTTCATAAATATATGAAATTTTTTTGAAAAGCCTAGATATGGGTGAGTGAAACCCTTATTTGACCGCTATTTAAAAGGGTGTTTGTTAAAATGTTTTATTTAATTGTGAAGATACTCTTCGAAATGATTGGTTATGATTGGTTTTAACAAAGCATTAGGAGTGATATAACTTAGGATAAAACACCTTTGAGAAATAACGTGAGAAAACAATTTTTTTCGGATGGAAGTACAGCCCATGATGATCTTCCATAAATGGTTAAATAGCCTGGAATTGTTCACCCAGCCTAAGTTTACTAGATTCAAGGGTGCCTTTTGGAGGAAATTAAGTAGGGTCCTTCCCAATAATTCGCTCGGTTTCAAGGAAAGTAACAAATCGGTCTGGATTCACGGATTATTGTTCAGTGTCGGCAGGCCTTGATCTGAACAGACCGTTCATAGACCGAAGTAATCTAATAGATAATATGGGTATTCATGATCTTTAGTTTAACATGTTAAAACGAAATAACATATAACATATATGGTGAGAGTCTGGTACTAGGTCTGTTTAATGGAGAATGATGTCACACAACAGACCAGCTAGCCTCGTCACCATTTTGTTTGTTGCCGTGTTAGGTTACTTACTCGTAGTTTGTGTTTTGATTGTGTTAATATTGTTTTGGATGTTTCTAAAACTAATAAAGCAATTTATGGCAGTAATAATGTAATGACAGTTGTCAATTAGCTCATCTTGATTCTCTTCCTCACAAGTTAGAATATCAACAAGGCACTCACAGGCCAAACTTTCACACAACTTCGACTTTTCACTCAATTTAGGCAGGTTTTACAACCTGCAACAACTTACAATAATTATTCTAATTAAAACTTAGAAGTAAACAATAACAACAAGTTTTGGAAGAAAAGGTTATAAAACAAGTTACACAGAAGGTCCGCCAGGAGCACTTATGTATTTAACATTTAAGATGACTTTAAATAGGGCTGCCCACAATCCCATACTTATAAAATTCAACATGTTAAATATTTTACTTTTAACACATCATGAATACCCTTAATGTAGCAATTAGCAGTATCCCTGCTCGTATATACTTTTTAATTTTAAATTTATGACTTGGAGATACATAGATAGGCAGAGATGTTATTCCGTAACATTGAAGTAATATTTTAGAACAAAGAAAAAAATTGGACAATAAGTAAATTTTTCAATATAAGTTTTATTTTATTACATCTTGTTTCATTTTTCTAGTGGTGGGGGTTGACAGTTTTTTTTTATAGATATTAATTTTATATATTTTATTCAACCGTTAGATCATACTCTAACGTCATATCTACTTTACTTTGTTACTTACTTATTAATTAATTAATAACAATATTGAACTGAGATATCACTTAAACGCCAATAACTAATTATGAAACTCGTCATAAAGTGAACTTTCCCCGTTCTTTTTTGAAAACGTCCAAATAAAAAGAAAAACTACGCCTCGATTAATTCTAAGAGAGGGTTCGCTGTTCAATATCAGAACCGATTACGGCTGAGATGAAGTTGTTGAGAACTTGAAGCCTGTCTTTGACATTTGTAGCTATTTCTTCCTCAAAATACGCCACAGAACAATTCATTACGACAATTCAATTCCTCGATTTCAGAAATAGATATCTACATTTCCTAGTCACGTTTATTTTCCTGATTAGAGAGCAATGATTAGAGAGGTTATTAGATATACAAAAACGAAGCTGCCATTTTACTTATACACTCTACACAATATGTGTATGTCAGTTACATAACGAGGCTACCATTTTTACATAAACACTGTAAACAGTATGGGTATGTCAGTTACATTTATATAGGTTCGAAGTCATGTAGGAATCGCAGGGAATGAACTAGTCGATCAAGCTGCAAGAGAAGCACTCGTGCTTCCGGGACGGGGTAAAGCAATTTTAACTCCATCAGAAATGAGCAAACCCCTTGAAAAGGAAGTCAAAGATAAATGGCAATCTTTGTGGAATGAAAGCCCAAGGAGTAAATTAAAAATTATTAAAAAGGATGTCAAGCCCTGTGGTACCTCCAGTCGCAAATGCCGTAGAGAGGAGGTTGTACTGACCAGGCTGAGAATAGGCCACACGAGGCTCACCCTCTCCTATCTTATTTTTTAAAAAACGCCTCCGAACTGCCAGTATTGCAACAAAAATTTGTCAATAAGCCATATTTTTCAACAATGCCTATCACACCAAACCTCAATAGCTTAGGACTAAACCCAGATATTTCAAAAACCTTCGGAGACGATAATAAAAAAATAGAGTTAGTGTTTCAGTTTTTAAAATCAAAACATTTACTGACAAAAATATAACATTGAAAGGAAGAAAAAAAAATAATCAAATTAAAAAAAATAAAAATAAATATAAGCAAAATTAAATAAAATATAAATGGCGTTGATGACCAATGAAGTTAGGTAACAGAATCAACGTTGCCAGTCTCATAATTCTAACCCACTCCGTATTAACATATCCCTCATTATTGACAAACTTCAATATGTTTCTTAATGTCAGTTCAGTCATTACATAAAATACTTGTGTGCTTGCATTACACTGAATCAGACGGAATCGACGGTAGCAACCAACCAAAACGAAAAAAAAATTCCTTATGCTTCAGAAAGCAAGGGTTATAAACAACACGATATTTAATATAATTAATTTATTTTATATTTGAAAAACAAAAAATATTTTTTAAAAAAATGTCTCCATTTTAATTTAAAAAATCATGAATTAATCCTTAAATTTCTATGTATATATGTATATCGGTTTCTAACAACATTGGTGATATACTACTCAATCTTCGATCATAAGAGAGGACTCCATGAATAAGACAGTGTAAATTTGTCAATGCCAGTAAGAGCATTTTACGTTTGCAAAATGTGTGATTGTTTTTCAAAAGTTAATAAACCAATTCTCATTTTCACTAGCTAGCTTTATGGATATCAGACAACATTGTTTTTCAAACTTTGTAGGTAATTTCACAAAATTTTATTTAAATCTATTAGCACTTTATTAATAATAGCCCACGTTTTATATAAAATAATGTTCATTAAACTTTATGAACAGAGAAGTTTTCCGAAAAACGTGCAGTAAAAAACCAAAATGTGAAAAATCTTGCATTAAAAACTCAAAAAGTATAATTTGTAATAAATAGGTTATAAATTGTATAATAAATAATTAATAATAATAATAATAGTATATAATTAATAAATTATTATTATAAATGTATAATTTATAGAGTTAATATAGGAAAAAACTCACTTAACCTTGTTTAAATCAAATTTATCTCGCTAAATAATCTCTACATAACTACTCTGAATAAAAACCTAAAATTTTGGTGCTAAAAGAGCTGTGAGAAACAAAAATGTAATTAATGATTTTAAATTCCTATTTTAAAAGCTGAAATTCAAGTTTTTAGTTTCTGAAAACTACCTCAATTTTAAGTTTTGGAAAGTTCCGTTTTAATTTCCCCTACGATTTCACGTGGCATATTCTTCGCGCTTAGCTTTTCAATTTTTTATTTACATATGGATATACAATTAACAAAAAAACTTCAAAAAGTTTGATTAAAAATATATAGGTATATTAATATGGAGTTTTTGTTGGATTTTTATTTGAAATAATATACATAGATAACATAATATAATAAT
>NW_027106888.1:367788-374527 GCF_000696795.3 Halyomorpha halys | reverse complement strand
TCCCTAACCACCCAAACCCACTAGTTTCTAACCTTGCTTCCTCTTCCATTCCTGACAATCCTCCGAGGCGCCTGAAAAGAAGATGGCCACGAGACACTATACGCCTGTAACACTCTAATTTAACTGAGATCAAATTTACTAAATGTATCATAATATACAGTTGTAAATAGCAATAAATAACACGTAAGCAATGAACTGAAAAAGTAGTTAAAAACACAGTAAACACTAAAATAAATAAAAATTAAGAATAAAAGAAAATAATGAACAAATCCTTTATTCTTTATTTTTATTCTTATTCCTCTTTTTCCTTATTTTAGAGTGTACTATATTTCTTTTTAATCTATATTTTTATTCGCTATTATTTACGTTTTAATAATTGTCTAAATGTCCTAAATGAAGATGGTCCTTTTATATAAATTAATTGTTTGAATTTCTCGACTTTCAGAGCGGTATGTGAAAGTACTGTGATGGGGGCACCGCACCTTTTTTTTGTATTCAGTAACCTCAGAAGATAATAAGGGATCGTAATACGAAGTAAGGAGAGGAACAAAAGCTACATACATAACAATATAATAAGCAGGACAGGAAATTCAACAGGCTTGATACAAATTTTAATATGTGAGTGCTGATGATTTTATGATAAATTTCGGATTATGGCTATTGGATATTTATTTTAAATTAAATGGAAGTCGCGAAACCTGTGGCAGAGATAGAGTAAAGTCCATTGGCCTCGGTCGCCTCACCATCCCACGTTATGAAGTCACCACGGAAACCTAGTGGGAGTTGCCTAGCAGCTCCTTAGTACAGCCAAGGAATTAACTTTGGTTCAGTCTGATCTCAATGTTTCACATTGTGCGTTTATAACATAGTTAAAACCTAGGGGGTCGTTTGTAGCCGAGGGTGTAAGAGCGTTAGGAGAGGCATCGGTTTGAATCCGGTCTGGATGGACTTTGAATTTGTGGTGTTCCCACGAAATAAAAAACTCGACCCCCACCATGGATAGAATAGGTTGGTAGCAAAGCGCACCTATCCAATTCTAAAGTCGAACTAATCGCATATTGATAAAAACTATAAGTTAAATGGTTTTAATTGCCTCATTAAATCTTTTTTATAGAACTATCTGAGGAAGTTCGTGACTTTGGTTTAAGTTATCGTATTAATTTTGGCATTCACATGTTGTCTATAACGTGATCATGAATCACAAATCTGTGACACTATGGGGTAGTAATTTTGAAGGTAAGTTATTAATAACATCATCAGCTAATCAAATGAATCGGACATGTGATCTGGATGGGCAACGCGAGTTTTTAATGTTCAGCTTCAAACGCTGATATCACAAGTTGTTATTTGAGTCGGATGTATTAGCTGCAAATTCATTCGTGAATACAATATAAATATTCGGTTTCCAACGAATACTGTATTCATTAATGAGAAGATAGTTGACCGTGAATAATATATAAGAGGTGAAGACAGTTGGGGGGTGCGGTAAAAGAATAACACAAATAAATTAAAAAAAGACTTATTTATTAGTTCTTCATCAGGGCTAAAACCAAACACAAGAAAACAACCAGTGAATAAAGGATATATAGAATGATTAAAGTAAATAATTTTACAGAATGAGTATAGATAAAAATAAAGTGATGAAAGAAGTGGGAAATAAAACGTATATATAGATAATTAAATATGTGAGTATTTTTTTTGTTCGTCATATTTATTATTGTCATATTTTTTAGTTACTTCTTTGTCTTAATTAACTTTATATTTTGTTTCTTTATTCTTCTTTTCTTTTTTTTCTTACATATTACATCAGCTAAATATATTTTCTTTCCATTACTTTAATTATCATTATTAAATTATATTATTCATATTTCGTTGTTTCTTTGGATTATATGACGCTATATTTTTATTTCATTAATTATGTTATTTTATTCATATACTTAATTACTTATGTATACTTTTTATTTCCTACTTCTTTCATTACTTTATTTTTATCAATATTCATTCTGTACTATTATTTACTTTAATCATTATATAAATAAGTTTTCAAACTTATTTGTGTTATTCTCTGACTGCACCCCCCAACTATCTTCTCCTCATGAATACTGTAAATTAAGGAAACTAGAGATTGGTAAGTGGTGTACGAATACAGTTGCTAATACTTTTCCATAATTTCAAGAGGAAAATTTATTTTATGAGAAACTTCACCTGTGGCATTTGATTCTTTAGATGTCTGATTTGTTTTGGCCTGATCCCATTACCCTGCTGAGACCCTTGATACCTTCCTAAGTAGCTTTACCCTGATTTCCCCGCCCTGACTTTTCCTATTCTTTGTGAAATATAGGTAGAGGGAATAAAAAATGGCGGCTGGTTCAAAACCTAAAAAAACATTAATTTTTTATTCAGAGCTCTATATCTTAAAAACTACAAACAACACTAGAAAATCTAAATGAACATCATTTAAACTAGAGTAAATTTTCTCAAATATAAGACCTAATGGAGTTATTTACGTCAAATAGTTCTCGAGATATTGCCTTTTAAAAAACAAAATTTCATAAAAATATACTGAAATATCAGTAGTTAGTTAATTTATTTTCAGAAATCTATTTTAATAAGGAACTATCCGACGTACTGATGTCTATTAGCAATAAAATTAAAGCTAGTTTAATGTACTATAAATTAGTTTATGACCTCTACCTTCATAGGAATAGTTTTCATGATAATTGCTAAAATAAATTGATTTATAGTTGTTCGGACATTAAGTTTGATTTATGAAAAACTTTATTTCAGAAACCATTGGACGTACAGATTTCTGTCTGCACTCAAATTAAAGCTAGTTAAATTTACTATAAAATAATTCATAATGTTTATCTTTGTAGGAGTAGTAGTTTTTGACAAAATAAACTCACAAAATGTTAATTTCTAGTTGTTCGTATAAAATGTTGGATTTTGAAAAAATATATCTCTAGATTCACAAGACGCACATATGTCTGCCAACACTCAAAAGAAAGGAAATTTAACTTACTATGAAGTAGTTTATGACACTTATCTTCGTAGGGTTAGTAGCTTTTATGATATTCATAAATCAATTTATTTTAGCATATTTCATGAAAACTACTATACTTACGACGATAAACGCAATGAACTACTTTATAGCTCATTAAACTAGCTTTAATTTGAATGCTAATAGACATCTGTACGTCACATGGTTTTGAGATATAGAATTTTCAATCGAAATTCACTAACTACTGATCTTTCGGTACGTTCCATACAATATTTTTATGAAATATTGCTTTTTAAAAAGCTATATCTCGAGAAATATTAAATGTAAATAGCTCTATTAGGGCTTATATTTGAGTAAATTTACTCTACTTTAAATGATGTTCGATTTTCTATTATTGTAAGTAGTTTTAAAGATACAGAGCTCCGAATAAAAAATTAATTATTTTTAACGTTTTGAAACAGCTGCCATTTTTTATTACCCCTACCTATACTTGGCAGATTCATCAATTTAGACTAGTAATTATACATAGTTTTCATTAAAGTATTCAGAAATTGGGGTGAAATAACTGCTTTTTTTCTCTTCTTGGGCTCTTGTACGATTATATATATATATAAGTACGAATACAAATGTAACTGTTACTGTCTTCATATATGAGTACCGAATAGAAATACATTCAGTATTCAAGAAAATTTTGGGTAAGTGCCGAATACCACGTATTTGCGAATACAATAAGCCTGACTCTGGTTGTTTGTTACGTAAGAGAAAATGTTAGTTAATACTAATTGAAACATTTTCTTATACAAGTAATTTTAGGGTCGCTTTCAGAATAACTGATTCTAGAAGAGGTATTCGTAAATATGCAATGATAAATATTTTATTATTTTGCTCAACTTTACTTTTTTTTATACAGTACTCATAAATTTAAGTACGAAGAATGATTAATTTAAATATTTTAAACAATGAGTGCATAAAGTTATACGTCAAATATTGAATTATTTCATCTATAACTTCTCTGTGTGCTTTTTAGTAATTTCTTTCAATATTTTTGGTAACTTCAGAAGGGAATTAGACCGATTGAAACCAAACACCTAAATGTTCTTATTTATCATTTTTTTTTATACCAAAAACATTATAAATAAATTATAAATATTCTATTCAAAAAGAGATCAACAAAGTACTGTTAGCATTCATCTTTAAATAACATGGAGTGAATGTCTGTTACATATTCTCCTGCTGTTATAGTTTACGACAAAGCAGGATGATATCGTAAGCGGTTTTTGGTGGTCCTGAGGTGAAGTTTCTGATATATTTGAAGAATTTCCTCTGAGGGATGCGCAAGGTGTGTTGACCCTAGCGAAGGCTGTCCTCTTGCGAGCAATTAATTTTGGCCACTCCCTGGGCACACTGTCTTTTCGGGACTAGTTCTCCTCGATAAGGATCAGCCCAAGTCCGTTTTTCACTCTCGTGAAAGAGGTTTCAAAAGTAAGACTTGCGTTTCACTCTACGTAAAGTTGAGTAGATAAAGGTTGTTTATAGCTGAGGGAGTTGAGGCGTGGACTTGTAAACCTCAAATTCCTGGAGGGGTTAATTATTATTTCTTGGTGGCCCCACGGAATGAAAAATTTACCCTCAGACTCTGTTTAGAATAGATTGGCTACTTGTGGATATCCCTCACCACTCCCGTATGTCAGATTTTACCAGGTAGGGGGTAAAAAAAAAGAAGAAAAAAGTAGGGTAGATACATCAGTAGTGGACATTACACCAATAATAAATAAAAACAAATTGATTGAGTCAACTTTGAATCTTATTGTACTTGATGTAGGTCACTTTGGACTTCATTTTGAACTACTCGAGACTGAAAAATTTTAAATGTATACCTGAGCTTCTTTAGGTATAAATGACAAATATATTCACTGATTTATGCTATCTTGGTACTAAGTTACTGTGGAAAACTTAAGAAATACAGTATTAATAAATAATCACTTAGGTAAGCGGGTTAATAAATAGAAAATAAGAGACATATGCCCACTAGCACCTTCCGAACGTCAGGTGAAATGACAGATTCTATTTAATTATCACAAAGTATTTGTAATTTTTTCTTGTATAATTTATAATTTTTTTTGTCTAATACTGAAAAAAAAACTCAAAATACACTTAAGGACTCAGCACACTAAACTTGCAATTTTATTTTTTAATATCTTTATTGAAATTTACAAGTGTATATTATATAATACATTCAGTAAATTTGATCTTAGTTAAAATGGAGTGTTACAGGCATGTAGAGAAACTACCCATTGGTAGCACTCTAAAAACTTGCAAATTTAAGTTTTCTTCTGAATAGTTTAATTAAAGTTACGTCAAAATTCTACTTTAATTTGGTTCTATGAAATGTTTTACAGGAGCTTCATCTATTAATTCAACCTTTAGTTCTTCATGCTGGTAACTCAAAATGGTCAATCTAATTATATGTCCTTTCATTCTGTAATATTTTCAAAACATCGAAGCAAACAAAAAGAACAAGCACTGTTTTATTGCCGATTGAGTAAATATTAAAACCTGCTGCTATAATTATTTAATTACACTAGCAAATTTATGATAAAATGGCAGTTGTAAATTTCTGCAATTTGTATTGGAGAAGGTTGTATTTATTTCAAAGTAAGTTTTTTTATTCATCATTACATGGTATGAATTCCGTTTCAAGTCTTATTATGTTTAGAAATTTTTATATAAATAAATGAATACATAGAAATGGATATATGGGATGTATGGAAGAGTGAAAGGATATCAGAAGGGACGAATTTCGAAGCAGGTTACTAAAAATCGTATATGTTTTTTCAGCAGTACGAAATTACAGTCTATTTTCAACCAATATTAAAAACAATTATATATACATGGTTTTGGAAATTAATCATATATATAAAGAAGTGCCCATATTATAAGAGGATAAAGGATAAATATCAACCGAAAATAGCTGAAAAGACACACCCCAGATAGGCAGGGACGTAGGCTGGAGGACATCTCAAAACTGGATCTGGTGGGCGTTCGAAAAGAATCAGGTAATTTGGAAAAAAAAAAAAAAACACAAAGAAAACGGGGCTTTCAGAATGTCGAAGGACGTTTGAGTATCATTCTTGCGATTTTTTTCGGTAGGAAACAGATTACGATACATTGGAAGATTATTTAACTATATTTTTCATTTCAATCTTTATTAAAATGATTTTAATTGCTAGTGAAAAGTTGAATATAGACTACTAAATTTTAGTTTTAACTTCAATCCAGAATCAGGCTAATTCTGTAGCAATAACAAATAAATTATCTATATTTATTATTTTTGATCTACAGGACATTACTTATTTAAAATGCTTGCCAATTGATTCCCCGATTTAAGTATTTCTTTAAACCAACTTTTTATTGTATTTTCTTATAAATCTATATATTAATGAATTTGTTTATTGGATCACTGCAGAGGATCTGAGAGAGTGAATTTGTCGATTAAATGAATTAAAACTTGTGAAATAGGAAGAAATGGTGAAATGGAAGGAAGAAAAAAAGGAATAAATTGAAATATTTGTACTTAATATGTAGACTGGAATTAATTGTAAAAGGAAACTGTGGGAAAAAAAACTGTTTTCTTTCTTATTTATTATATATGTCCGATCACGGATTGATTAGTATGCTGTGTAATGTAGCAACCCGATGTATTTGGGCAGCATGGATGAATAAAGCATTTCTCTCTCT
>NW_027106888.1:363087-367048 GCF_000696795.3 Halyomorpha halys | reverse complement strand
CTGTGTAATGTAGCAACCCGATGTATTTGGGCAGCATGGATGAATAAAGCATTTCTCTCTCTCTCTAATGAAATATATTTTTTAGGATCTTGAGGCTCGGTCAACAATAAAAAATATTTAAGCCACGTTTGAAGATTTTATCGTTTCAAAGTCATGCCCTATAGTGAAAAAATACAATTATATATATATACAAATATACAATTAAAACAGTTATTTGTTTTAATTAAAAAAACAAAAGAATTTTTTAACTAATTATTAAACGATAAAATGTAAAGAAAAGAAAATTCAGAACAAACTAAGGTGGTTTGACAGTCCCCTTAGAGCGTCAAAGCATGTTCTTGCCTAAGAGGCTTATCGGGTACGAAAGACGCGGCCTAGAGGTAGACCAAGAATCACATAACAAGAAATTATAAAGAGGAATCTAAATTGGGAAGAGAGAAGATATTTAATATTTTTTATTCATAATTACAGCAAGGTTTAAGGTAATACGAATAAAATTTTAACTTTAACCTATTAACGGGCCACGGGTACTTAAGGACATGAGGGGACCTTCCAAATATTTTCTGAACATTTTTGGGTTATCAAAGGAATACTATTATTATTAAATAAATAATAAGTAGTTACAATAAGTGTTTATTTAATAATGAGAAGGTGACAAACTTATTAAAAAAATTCACATATCTACAAGACAGACTTTTCTTGATATTTTATTAGAAAAATTATGAATTATTTCTTCAAAGTCTATTTTTTAAAAATACACAGTTTTATGTATTTAGATTTCAAATTTTCTTTTAGATTTTCTAGTGTTTTTGGTAGTTTTTAAGAAATAGAGCTCTGAATGAAAAATTAATGTTCTTTTGAGTTTTGAAACAGCCGCCATTTTTTATTCCCCCTACCTAGACTTGGCAAACTCATCAGTTTTGGCTAGTGATTGGGTGTTTTTTTAAGCCCGATAGAACTTGAAATTGTAAAAAATAACACAAAAAATTAAATTGTAATCAAAATTTTTTTTTTATTCGAAAGATCAATACGTGACATTAACATTTGAAAATGATTTCGGGCATATGGGCACCGCGGCTGTTCTTGACGAAGCGCATTCTGGACGTCCAATTTTGGGCCACTTTTTCGAGCACTGCTGGCCGTATGTCACGAATAACACGAACAATGCTGGCCTCCAAGGCGTCAATTGTTGCTGGTTTATCAGCATAAACCAGTGACTTCACGTAGCCCCACAGGAAATAATCGAGAGGTGTCAAATCGCACGACCATATGCGGCAATTTTGCTTATTAACAAACCCGTTAAGCCAAAAATGCGCCTCATCGCTGAACACAATTTTACAGAATGCGCTTCGTCAAGAACAGCCGCGGTGCCCATATGCCCGAAATCATTTTCAAATGTTAATGTCACGTATTGATCTTTCGAATAAAAAAAAAATTTTGATTACAATTTAATTTTTTGTGTTATTTTTTACAATTTCAAGTTCTATCGGGCTTAAAAAAAAAACACTATACATAGTTTTCATTAAAGTAATAAAAAATTGGGGTGCAATAAATGCCTTTTTTTCTTCCCGGCTCAGGTCAGTTCTTATGGATTTTTTAATGTAGAATAAGGGAATTGAACTGTAATGGATGGGAAGCTGGGTGTCGCTAGCGATGGGAAGCGGTCGGCTCTTTCATTACCGTAGATATCACACTGATATCAGTGTTAAGTTGCCTAATATTTCTTGACATTATCGTACTTCGTAATTCATGTTTAAGTACTTTCGATTTATCGATCACAGATGCTAGGGGTCCCTATGCAACGCAGTATATGCTACTGCATACATTCATAAGATGTTGGGATAAAAATGTTCACAGCATATAAACGAGAGACAGCAAGTTCAATTCCGAAAAGGAAAACGAACAAATGGCCTAGCCACGATCAGAAGCGGTTATTTATCCATTAGTTATCAGCACGCCATACTTCAAATTACCAAGTTATTTCAATTGCATGCTGTTCAAAGATCAATTTCATATCTTGAGCGTAGCCAATTTGGTAATTCTTAATAGGTTTACGTTTTTGTTTTATTTTTTCGTCTTATATGTTATTTTTTAACCAGTCGTCAGGTATAATGATCAGAAGCAGAAATATGGTTAAGTCGAAAAAGTTAAAAAGAATTAGAGTGGGCATGTAATCGCAGCTAACGGGACTCCAGCCAAGCCCCACTCATTGACCTTCCGAAAACAACTCTCCCCAGCTTTGAAGATCTTCGCAGGATTTACAAATACACCCTCCCCTCCCCCACCAACCTTCCCCAAGGGCTTTGAACATTCCCTACATTATTAATATTCTTACGTAATTCAAAAGGAGTTCAAAATAATTATCCGAAATAATCAAAATATAACGAAGAAGTTACTTTTATTCTATAAAACATAGTCCTCCAAGATTTATAAAAATGAACAAAGCAAGTAATCATAGTCTGACTACTATTATTGATGGTTAAATAAATAATAATATAAAAAAAATTATCCAATTTTAGTCTCATAGCAATTTATATTTCTTTGTAAGTCCGACGTTTCGGCCATCTTCAAGGAAAATATATCAAAAATAGGTTTTTATTATACATTTGGCTTTTAACAATTTTAAACAAATAACAATATTATTAATAAATTAACATACATTAATACAATTTTAGAACCGCATCAATTTAAAAAAATCTGTATGCAGACTATTCTGCCCAGGTCATTAATTTCAGTCCACAATTTTCCTATGAGACATTAAAAAAATTTGGGAATCATATAATTTTATTAATAAGCAATCTTTAAATTTTATTCAATTACCGATTTTGTCAATTCTTCACATTAAATTAAAATTTTTAATTACAGTTGATTTTCACTATTATAATTTATCACAAAAATATTTGTAACCTTCCCCATACTCAGGTCAGGCATTTAATTTATTTAATTCAACTATAAAAAAAAAATTTAAATTAAGATTGAAACATATACATATATATGCGTGGATGTACTTTAAGGTGTTGGACAGAAGAAAAAATATGATATGTTGCATAATATATTTCTAAAGATAGTTAATAATGTAATATATGAAGGTCCTGATGAAAAAAAAAAACTGGGGAAAAAAGAATTTTAAATAAATGAATACAAGGACTTCCCAGAGTTGTACATCTGAAAATAGTGACTTGGGTAAAGGTAAATATATTTGAAAATACCATACATTTACAAAAATGTACCATATATATTTAAATCTGTTAGGGGTGCAATAATTTTTAAGGAAGTGCTGTTTCTAGACCATCGGTTGTGGAAGGTGATTTGGCCAAAATCACGCTAGACCACCAGTTTTTTATCCAATTAAGGGTACCCACCTTATGAGGCTGGGTGGAACCCGGAGGGCTCCAGAACCCACAGGGATGACTCACAGCTACAATGAAACATAAAATAATTATCTGCTTCGGACGGATCCGGGTCCTTGGAGTTGTTACCAACACCCACTCCCCACTATATATATAATTAAATTTTGATAAGTTTTTATTATCTTATATAAACTGAATTTGTGCTTAATGTGGTTCAGCTAAGTTTTTTCCTTAATCTTTTTGTTAATAGTATAAAATTCATAAGAAAATAAAAAAAAAGTTAATATTAAAATTAGAAAACTATATATGCGAGGTTACACTCACTCATGTAAGGAGGTGTAAAAATGGTATATTGTATTTATTAATAGATATACATATATTTTATTAACATATTAATATAAATATATTTATTTTTCGGCCAAGACTCCCATTGGAGTCCTATACTGGTCCTATAACCATGGGTAGGGGTCAAAGGTTTTGATTTTGTGGGACTGCCACTCAATGAAAAAAGCCAACGCCCCAGGCCGGATTCGAACCGCCAATAGACATCAAATTGGTAAGACTGTTGTAATTTTTTTATATATATTATATATACCGTTTATATATATATT
>NW_027106888.1:353606-363002 GCF_000696795.3 Halyomorpha halys | reverse complement strand
TATATATATTAAAGTCAAATCAATAACTTTATGTCATTTTTGAATTAGGAGAGAAAAACTAAACGAAGATGAGAAAGAATTGAAAAAAAAGGTGACGAACGTTCGAAAACCGCAGGAAGAAGAAACAGTTAGGTGGTCTTAAGAAATAGTGGAGTTAGGGGCGATTGACTTGTGGGGCGTTTAGACAACACAATGGCTGTATTAGCATACATTACTAGGCCTCGTACTGGAAGCTGTCTATTCCTTAAATTGATGATGCTGACAATTGTTGATAACATCTATATCTTAGGTAGTCATTAAGGCAACCAACAATAGATTATTGGGGCATTAAGGTCTTTGGAATCGGTGGCATTAATCAAGAAAATTGTTTTTAAAAAAATATTCATAAATAAAAATGATTTCATGTGTGTGTACCGCGGTTATGCATATAAACAGATACTCAAAAACAATTTTTAAGTTCGCAAGAATTGTTATAATTTTATTACATGTATTATTTACGGTGTATGAATTAGATGGTCCGTGTCGTTGTTAAAAAAAATAAATAAATAATTTTGACAATTCATTAATATTCAATGTTTCGAGCCACATTTCGGGTCTTTTTTAGGGCTAAAATAAAAAGATACAGAGGAGGTAAAGCTAATGTATGAGTATAAAAGTGACATTTAAAACAGATACGAAGTTAAAGATATGAAAAGACATCCATAAAAACAAACAAGCATAGATATAAATCAGAACAAAGGTAGGATAAGTATACAGACAGGTAGAGATGACTATAAAATAGATATAATAATGGGTTATGAACATCAGCTATTTATTAATAGATAACGTTTCTAACTTTCTCCAGTTTTACTCCATCGCACCTAACTCTGGAATCTGCAATGAAATAGGGTACTTTTTATGAATTCCTCCCATAAATAATTGAATTTGAATTTTTTTTTTTCGATTTGGCGCATCCTGAATTGGTAAATCATAAAGAATAAAACCGCTAAGGATATTTAACGGATTTTAGAATTTACGCGCAGGTAGTGAGCAAAATCGTTTCAGAATTCAATTTTTCATGAGATTAAATTGTCATAATCATTTCTGTCGTCTTTTTGCTAGGTATTTGAGTATGATTGGACGAAAATTATGTTAACTAAATTAATGGGATATTTTTTTTATTTATTTATTTAATGTAATTTACATCTGTACAAAATAATAAATACAATAAGTAAATATGTGGAATGTTTCATTTACACTTGAAAATCTTGGGAAGGAACCACCCATTGGTAGTACTTCAAGCATTAATTTAAATTAGAAAGTTCCGTGACCATCTTCTTTTCAGACGCCTCGGAGGATTATCAGGGATTGTTAAGGTTGAGAAATTAAGAACTAATGGGCTAGGATGGGCAAGGAGTTTGGACTGAAAAGACACATATCTGTTTTGGGCCAAATCTGCAACGAATGGGATGTTTTATGTTTTGGTCTTTGTGGATGAATTTATTTGTAACGTGATAAGGAGCATGAAGGATTTTACGTAGGATTTAGGACTGTAAGGATTGGATGTGGGAGGAATTTGATGGTTTGGTAGAGGCCCAGAGCTCAATTCCATATGTCCAAATTGGTCTGATTATAATAGTATATAATACTTTTTTGTAGTGAATGGGAAGTTTAGAGCGTTTGTTAAGTAGGTGTTGTACCAATCGAAATCTACAAGATGTTTCTTGTCGTTTCAGTCTTGGATGTGGATTTCAAGTAGCTCTTTTGTCAACATGGAGTCCTAAGTATCGAATCTGTTCAACAGGCGTTAGTGGAGTATTTAGAAAGGATACTGTAGGACAGGAGGGTAGAGGTTTACGACGGAGATTTATGGGATATAGATTTATAAACGTTTATTCGATTTTCTACACTGTTTGACCAAAAACCGTTTGATGTAAAATCTTAATCCGTAGTCTAGAAACTATTTTATTGAAATGGTCATAAAAATAATTTTTGGGTAATTTTTTTTTTGATGTCCTCTATCTGGAGCGTCTCAGAGAGAGGTTTCAAACGCACTTTTTTCATATACTTACAGTGCAAATTTAAAATTGTTCTATAATTAGAGATGTCCTTAGCAAGTGTTTTCACTTAATTTTCTTCAATAACATCCTATTTACTACAATGATTCTTTTAAAAAATATTAAAAGAATTTCTTCCCTATTAATACATATCGTGAAATAATCATAGTTTTCAAGACACCTGAAATTTTCTCGTCATATTTAACCAGTTCAAATATTTCTAGACTCTATTGGACAGCTCCATGTTCCTCCCTTATTTCCTAATTTAATTCTAAATATTGAAGATTGTCTTTGTCAAGATTAGATGAAAAATTTCATTATCAAGTATTTTTTTTTCACACATTAAAACTCTGGTTTTCTTTTTAAACCCAATCATGGTAGCTGTATCGTTACTTTTGATAGCATTGTTTCGTTTGTACGAATCTAAAAAGAAATCCACATTATAAGTTGATCTCCTTAGCTTCCGTTTCTCTCTCATGCTTTCTGACCCATCACACAGAATGGATTCCTTTGGCATTCTCATTCGGGAAACCAATATTTGGAATTTCTTATAAATTCCTATCTATTGAACTTCCGGTCTTTGAACCATTCGGTAATATTTAATTTAATAATAACAATACTATTCAATTTAATATCATTCCATCGTTTCTCCGTTGAATTGTCAAACTGAAAATATAAAGACTCATCATATGTTCTTAACAATTTATTACTTTTAGAAAAAAAAAATATCTATATGTCAGATTAAAGTAAGAATGTTATTATAATTAGTATGGTTCCACAAAAAAAAAAAATAATTAAATATATATATATGTCCCAGAATTTAGATTAATTTCGATTCACTTTGAAATTTATAAAACTTATAAACTTAATTTATTTTTATTAAAATAGTCAAGTATACGAATCAATATAAGAGTAAATATTAATAGTTAACTGAAAAACTGTGTAGTTTCTGTCAACTATTAATATTTTCTTTAACTATAAATATATTTGTTTTATCGACCCTAGTTAAGAAAAGCAAGTTTATGGCACAGAATTGGATTCAAAGCTCCTTTCATGCATGTAATCAAAAGACTAACCTTGTCAAACGTTATATCTCAACATAATCCCGAAGATGCGTTTAAATTGTATAAATACACTCAGATTTGCATATATTTCCATAAATATTAACTGGAACTGTCTTCGATAACCTATATCTCCCTCTTATACAGGGGAAGTGTTTTAGTAACGAGATGGAACAACTTTGTTATCGAATTTTAAAATACAAGAATTCGTATTACATTCTGATGGGCTAAGCTGTATCGTAAATATATAATTTGAATATATATTAATTGAATCTGGAAAAGGTTAATGTTGATAAATGTCTACATATATATATATATATTTTACACAAAGATAAGTTTATGAGCAGTTATATTTCATTATATCGTATGAATTAAGAATTGATAGAATGGGACTAAAAAAAAACACTCAATTAAAACCAAAATTAAAATGAAAAAAAAACATTCAACTCTCTCTCTCTCTCTGAATATATATAATTTTATAGGCTAATAATATATATAGACTAATAAAATAGATACTTTTTTTTTTTTTAATTTTTTTAAAAAGTACTCGCAAGTGGCTTAATAACAAAATGTTTTATTTTTTGTGAAGTAATAAATCATGCTAAATATTTTCTATCCACCGCCTTGACTAAATATTTCCTACCTTTAAAAGACGTTCTAGTTTAATAACCCTTAAGTCCATGTTAATTAAGTTAAGGTCTGTTGCAGGATAAGCTGAGATTCGCCTCTACATTTGTAAAAGACATATGTGTTGAGAAAATCCGTCACCTCAAATTAGTCTTTTCAGCAAAAATAATAAAAATAACCTTTTAATTCATAATAATTAAAATATTTAATATCGGTATAAAAAATCGGGCATTAAGAAAAAATAATAAAAATTCTTAATAGGGCTATTAATGGTAATATTAAATTTGTTTATTTTAACCAATGATTTTACGAAAAATAGAACTTTGAAATAGCGAAATTCAACCTCTTAAAATGGTTTTAACAAAGAAAAATTTAATTTGTTTTTGAAGAAATTTTTTTTTCCACTTTACTATGCTACAATTTGGAATTAGCTATTTTTAATAGTTTTACGCTCATCTTTTTTTTATTTATTCCTTTCATCTATACGAAATTGGACAATGCCCAAATTAACTCTGTTACATTTGAGTTCTACAACCACCTTAGATTTTTAACAGTATTTTTTACGTATAAAAATCTAAATTAAACAATTAGTATAAAAATAGATTGTTTTTGCGTACAAATGAATTATAATTATAATCCATGTAATCAGTAATTAGAGGATTAACATATATAAGTAGGGATTTCATAAAAAATAAAATGTTAAGAATAATAAAAAATATATAAAAGAACACATAAAAAGTAATAGAAAAATAAAATGCAATTAGGAAACAATACAGGTATTTGTAGTCGAGTGTATTAAGGCATCACTTTAACAACCTTGAGTCTGGAGCGGCGCCGGTCTGTGCGGGTTGACTTTTATTTTGTAGCGGTTCCACGCAATGGAAACCCGTCCCTCCCATTCTTGTAAGGATAAGTTGGCTACCTACAGGATAATCATTTAGTCGAGTTACGAAGTGGTTGAACGCAAGCCCGCTCCACTTGAAGTTTTGATAGAGCCCAGAATTTCAAAACTTCGTACATTGGTCTCCTTAGGGGCTTTGGTGACAATTATTTACGCTCTGACCATTACTAATTTTAGTAAATCATTGTTTATTTATTTTATTTTTTTTAAGATGTTTACAATATTCATTACATAAATTTCTCATTTTTCTGTTGTTGTTAAATGGTGAAAAAATTACAACTCCATCCATACTTTACATCTAATCCCCCCCCCCCCAAAAAAAAATCTTCATAACCAAAACAATTCTTTCTGAAATCTAGTCTTATCAGGAGTGAGATACTAAACTCTCAGTACACTCTTAAGCTGGGGGTGTTATATATTTATATATTATATATTAGGAAGTATTACCATCTGCCGGTGTATTAGGTAATAAATAATTATGATAATTGATCATACTCATACTAAAATCTTATAAAAGAAATATATAAATGCCTGTGTGTGTAAAACCGAATATATAATAAAAATTAGAAACAAAATCGTTATATGTATTTAGATAATTAAGATTATAATAAAATAAGTAGAAGTAAAATTTCGAACTAATATAATAATAAAATAAAGACAACACCAATCACAGTTATACTAATATGTACATTATTTATATACTTGGCCTGAGTGTGAGGGGTAGGCTCTTCAAGATCCCAACGCAGCCCTTTCATTGGCTCTGAGCCAGTGGAGGCTGGGTAAGTGCAGAGTTTTTATGTAGAGTTGAGATTTGATCTCCTCAAATCATCCTTGAAAGCAGAGTTCAGAGCTAAGAGATTTCGTGAAATAAAATATTATGAACTACTTAAGATACTCGTATGGGTTTCTTAATATATAAGTATTCATACCATCTTATGAGTTCATGCCGATTTTTAATTTCAGGCGCTTTTTAAATATTGCACGATTTAACTATCTTAAAGTTTCCTCTTCCTGTTTTAAGCTAATATTTCTTGAAAGTGATATAGGATCGTCGCTTCCCAGGGGTCTTAGCGGGGCGGGTCCAGCGGGGAAGGATTGCCTTTTTTTATGTTATGATCTCCTCTTGGGAGATTGTGACATGTCATACATCGACCAACCTCGCTATAATTTTCTGTTTGAAAAACATTCGAGGGTTTTGTAGAATATTAAACATGGCATGTTACCATCACTTATACATTTTAATGCCCTGATATAAAGTAAATAGCGTGTAAATTTACTTTTTAAAATGCTCCAGCTAAAGGAAGACGGAAAGTTGCAGCCGAGTGTGATGCATAAAATCAATGTCGACCTAAAACCATGCGCCAGGGATAAAATTCTTATTTACCGGGTAGTTGGCTGGAGGTGAGTCTCCATGGCAACCAGCAATACCGGGCCCTTAATGCACTTATCATGGATCGTTACCCTCCTATTCGCTCTACTGTCCCCATAGCCAATTAAACAAATGTTTATTGGTCATTTTATTTGCCTATTTTTTTTTAATTGCTATAATTTATTACTGGGCTTAATTTAATTTATGTAATTGCCAATGGATTTGGTGGTATTTAAAATAGAGAGTGGATCTAAAATCATTTAAATGGTTATTTGAAGAAAATAATTAGGATATGAAAAATTAAAAAAAACATAAAAATTCTCAATATTCTTTTGTCATAGGCATAGTATTTTATTCAAATAATGAATATGAATATAATTGTGTTTATGTATAATTTATTTACAATTAATAAACAACATAAAATGATCCTTATTCATCAATTTATAAGCATAATAACAAAGCAAGAAATATTCATGTTGAATCTTAAGGTATCCGTACCAAGTTCTACTAAAAAGACCATAAAAAAAAAATTAAAATAGAAGGAATAAAGAATCATAATTGGATTGAATCATGGTTCCTAGGGAAGCACACAAGAGTACATCAAACTTCTCACTTAAAGCAGAGCGAATCGGCTTGACCTTGAACATTCCAGCTGCTCACTCAATGATCCAAGATTTAATACAGCTCAGATCAGAACGGACAATATGACTTTCCTCCCGTATTTTTTGTGATTGTTCTAACTACGAATACGACTATTTTCAAAATAAATAAAAAGCATCAAAAGATTTTTAATACAAAATTAGGCACGAGTGACGCTCAAATTGATGCTTGCAAACTACTACAAACACGGCTTCTAAAACTTTCAAGCTACCAAATTGCAACACTCCTCAGATTTGATTTTTTTGTAAGTCCCCCTCCCTCTAAAAGAAGATAAAAAATAAAAGTTTTTTTTTTTTAAACTATTTGATATTTATCAAATAAATTTAAAATTATTTTCAATTACTATTAGTCTAATTTTTAGCTATTAATCAAGATTTGCTGATTTAGTTTGCATATTGAAATTGAAATTAAACAATATTTTAACTACAGCCAAAGGTGAGGGAAACTATCATATATTGTTGAAAAAAAATCAAAAAATCTTTTAAATAAATAATTCAAACTCTATCCATTATAGTCTCAAAACTTTTTATTTCTCTTATACGTCCAACGTTTCGGCCAATCCGGCCATCTTCAGGGACAATCCACTACAAAACAGTTTCTATTACATGTATGAATCTACAAACAATTTAAAATACCTAACATTATTATTTATAATTTATCTTACCGCAATACCACTTTGAAAACATATAATTTAACAACTCTAAACTTCATGCAGGCTATTCTGCCCAGGTCAAAATATAAATATCTATGAAACATTAAAAACATTAGGTAAAAATATTATTTTGTTAATAAGTATATCCCGCATATGTTTAATTACCTAATTAGTCAATTATCAATTAAAAAAAAGTCAATTTATTTATCTGCAGAGACTATTCCTTAAAACTTTTATCACAACAATGCTTGTTACCTTCCTCCACTCAGTTCAAGCATTTAAAAAATTATTTATCATAACTACATTTTTGTTAATTTTTCTCTTTATTTTATTAGCAAAAATCCTATCAAGGCCAACTATAATTATCCACATACAATTTTTCCTATATTATTTATAAATTAATCTTACTTAATATCTCAGCATAATGTTGATTTAAATTTCTTGTATCTGTCTTGAAATTTACTGTATAATCAATATTTTCAGATATATAAATGGATTCAAGTATTTTCCTTTTGAATGTATTATTCTCTTTATGTAAAATGATTGTATTTTCAAAAAAAAAAAAAAAAAAAAAAAAAAAAAAAAATACCAGTCTCAAGAAAATATTAAGATTATAAATGAATAAAAAAATCCTTTACCACTAGAATTTATTATGAGTTTACAGTACACCACTCCATAAGAAACTACCACTACCGGATAAGGAAGCACTGTTTCTGAACTAATGGGGTCATTTATCCCTCAACTTAATAAAGTATCAGGTATCCACTTTATGGAAGCTAGATTTTTCCCTGGAGGGTCGCCCGACTCCTGAGCTGTATAATGGAACATATAAATAGTCTGCCACAGCCAAGCTCAGCTCTCTTGTAGTGGCTTATCACTCATTCCATAATGGGAGCTTTGTGAATCAATAAAGGAGATTGTTTATCTCAAAATCACTCTCTGAAACAGTAAATGTAGAATGGTAGAGCTCGTTAAATGTAAATTGACTAGCCTTAAGTGGCGCGAGGCCGTTGTAAGCGAGAGTGTTAAGGCTTTGTAACATCAAAACTGCTCTGGCGCTGGTTCGATTCCGGCTAGGGTGAGTAGAATTTTATGTGTTGGCAGCGCGACAAAATGAAAACTTCCCAATTTGGTTAGACTAGGGTATTAGAACAGTATATAATAGGATAACTCCCCTCCCTCCACGTATTTCAGAAATATCCAAGGGGAGGTACAAAAACACATGTCTCCAACTTTTCTACTAGATTCAACTTGTAATAGAATAGTGATAAGAACTATAACCTAGCTGTGCTAAAATTAGTAATTAATAGAGATATAACTGAATCGTCATGAATACATTGTTTATGTATTAATAACCATTAATAACTAAAAATTGTATTCATTCACGATTATAACAATCTTCAAAGAAACTTATCTTTTTATTAGACATAAAACATTTTGAAGATATTTAGTCGGATCTATTTAAATTTTTTCTAGTTTACATTTATTTCACTTAACCGTGTGTGAGTATATCATAACTATAATTGAAAATTCCTTGATCAATTCATATAAATATTTTTTTCTTGAGACATAACGTACTCTTTTTAGGAATACAGTACTGATTATAAAAATCTTGAAGATTTGTTTTGTTTTTTTTCAAGACAAACAATTTTTACACTAATATGTAAATGTAACGGTTATATCAATCTTGTAAGGCCCACCGGATCTGGTATTCATTAAATAATTTTAAAAAAAAATACACTAATACGAGGTAGCCAAAGGAAGCGTGATGTTTTAAGGTATGTGTCATAGCCAGATCGTTTGTTGGTATGTAACGATTTCTAGAGCGAGATGCTCAACTGATTTTAATTTTTAACGGCTAAACTATTCAGTGAGTTTTTTTTTTTTTTGTGAGTGAATTTTTTAAAGCTATTTAAGCTCAAAATACTGAAAAATTATGGTATTGAATTTATTTTGAACGATCCAACTAATGCATCAAAAACACTACAGGCACACATAACATCTATTGAAGAATGGTGTAAAAACTGGAGAATCAAAATAAATCCTGAAAAATCCCATCAGATCACCTTTACTCTCCGTCGTAAACCTCT
>NW_027106888.1:351522-353191 GCF_000696795.3 Halyomorpha halys | reverse complement strand
CACGGGACCTTCTAGTTTAAATTAATGTTTGAAGTACCACCAATTGGTGGTTCCTTCCCAAGATTTTCAAGTGTATATGAAACATACTACATATTTACATGTTGTATTATTTTATACAGTTGTAAATTACAATAAATAAATAATAAAAAAAAAGAAAAAAAAAAATAATTTATTTGGTAAACTGCGGCCCAATCGCTCAAGTTACACAGTTATTTCCCGCGAATTAATTCCAATTTTCAAACAATTTGAGCTTAAAATACTGAGAAAAAAATTATATTCTATGTTACTTGTTAATGTTTTATATTACAAGCCTGAGATTACATGTAACAATATATGAGTTCCCATTACTTAACAAACTAAAATTTCAAAATAAAAATAATTTAATTTTAAAAACGACAATTGAAATAAACTATCCGACTGAATTTCAATGCATATCTACTTGAACACATTGGTGGGTTGTTAGTCAAGTTGTCGTCCAAAAATAATGAGACTTGATATAGCTGCATACTTAGTAAGTTATAATACATAAAACTCATTAACCACTAGTCATTCTCAAGTAAACATCTTTGTTAATTGTTTTCAATTTAAAACAAAAAAAAAACGATTGTATAATAATAAGTAAAATAAACATATAATATTATCACAGGTAATATATTATTAATATTAAATTTATTAGATAATAATAATATTATTTATTGCTATTTAATTATGCTAAGTTATCATTTTTATACGATTCTAATTTCTAAAATAGCTTCTTAACGAAACTAGAGGGTTTAAAATTAAATATGAAAAAATAAAAATTCGGGTTGTTGTCCATTGCCCTACTGTACAGCGTCATGGAGATGTGTGATAATATTCTGTCCCTTTAGACGAATAGGGACAAAATAATAATTCCGTGGTATTTTTTTAGGGGGAAGTAGATAATTAAGTGTGAAGGAAATCGTTGGGGTGTAGTCAAAAAGAAAAAAAAATAGTTTTCGACTATTTATTTTCTGACGTTTTGCTCTATTTTGCATCAGGGCTAAAAAAGATAAAAAATAACTAAAAATACGTGGACAACGTAAGATAATAAGATGATAATGAAGTAAACTATGGTGAGGTAAAAATTATGTTAATATAAGTGAAAAATTATATAAAAATGAACAAAAATAAATAAAAATAAGATGTGCATCAATCAGTATATTTAATCAAGAAATAATATAGAGATTTATCATTTTTATATATAATTGATAATTAAATGATTTGAGCTTTGATTGAATAATGATGAGAGCACACTTATATTTTCTTTTATTTGCGTTGTTTGGGAACGGTTAATCATTTTTAGCGAGTGCTTCGTGGAAAAACCCAGTTTTTTTGGGGGTCTGCTTCTCTGAAACAGCTAAATTGAAAAATAACTGATTCATATATTCAACTTAGGTGACGTCTTGTTTTCTTTTGCTGTTTGAACATTTTACAAATTAACAAGTGTGATATCGTCAGTATTAGTCATAACAATTACGATATTTTTCTTTATGTTTTACCTAATAGAGTTTCTATTAATTAATAGAATGAAATTTAGTTTCAATGCATGTAAATTTATTCCGATCCAACCAAAAAATAAAATAACAATAAAAATTGATACTGAAATGAAATGAAATGAAATGAAAAAATAACTTTATTCTGGGACATA
>NW_027106888.1:318119-346902 GCF_000696795.3 Halyomorpha halys | reverse complement strand
CTTCAACTGCTATTTCCTTGTTTTTATTAAAATAACAATTCTACTTAACTAGAAAACAGCTTTATTTACTAATGTAGACCATTCACTGTAATTAGGTAATAAATTAAAGGAGAAGGCAGAGAAAGTTTAAGACAACACAATACACACAACACAGTTAGATGCTCACTGTTTGATGGCCAGAGCCAGACTGCTGTATTTATTTAAAAACTTTTTTTAAATTGATACTAAAAACTCTAATAAAAGCTTCAGAAAATTCGACATAAAGCTGAACTGAACAGTAACAAATCTGTTCATTTTAAATGTTCAGTTCCAAAAAAATTAGGTGAGATTGTACCAGATGGGGTGAGAATAGGACTACACATGAATAAGCAAACCAATGCACTTAAGAGACAATTTATTAAAACTATTATTTTCAATTTATCAAAAAAAGGCGTAAGGACTTTGCCATAAAAGGCTCAAAATTATTTTTTACAAAAACATACTTAAAGGGAAAAAAAGTAACGCAGAGGTTTTTGGGTAGGTTTTAAATTTTGGTCATTTCTAAGAAACCGTTATTATTACAAAATCATTGATTTTTTTTATTACGAAATATCTATATGCCATGACCGAATACAGGAAAAAACGTGGCGGCATAATCTCACCTCATACGAAGAAAATCCTAAGAAAAATAAAAAATAAATAATTCCACCAAAATTGTTGTCTGCTATGAAATAGAAAACTGAAATGTGAGCTTATCTTTCTGTATTAAATTCCTTCGAATATGTTGATAAATAAAGAAATCACATAAAATAACTCTAAATCTGACCAAACCTCACCTCATTTCATGGTAACGTTTAGTTTTCTAATGACTGGTTCCCTGTAAGAAAATAAACAAATATGAAAACGAGGCAACTCTTTTTGTTTGTAAAGCTTAGAGAACTTTTCTGCTATTAATTTTAGTCTAATCAGTTCATTATGTAAGCCACCTTCCTCAACCAAAAAAAAATATTCTAAATTCAAGTTTTACTTTTGGGAACTGTAAATAAAGCATTTTGGCGGCTTGGCCTAATGGTCCTTTTTGCCAATCCCTGGCGGCTACTTTAGTTGCCGCCGCATACTAACCAAGGTGGGAGTGTCAAGATTCATTCCTCGGGACCGCCGAAAAATGAATGTTAACTGCCCAAGGTGGGAATCGAACCCACAACGTTCCGAACTGAGTGCACTGGGACCTACGCCCAACCCGCATGGCAGTCACGTACCTTCGGTTGGGCCTAAGAAATCAACTTGTTACATTTCATTACATTGAACTCATTAAATTTTTTTCTGAGAAATATTTAATAATGATAATGCCGTTTAAGAGCTAGAAGAATAGGTATTTGTCGGCTAAAGCGATGGTCTCCGAACGACCAACCGAGCACCAAAAGTTTGATTTGATTAATTTTTAAAATTTAAATGTAAGTAAATAATTTAAAAAAATCTCTACCGCATCAACCCATAAAGGGTCATGGGTCAGTATTTTGTAAAGAAGTACTGTTACTAGACCAACGGTTGTGCGAGGAGGTGATTTGGTCAGAATCACGCTCGACCACCAGATTTTTACCCAATTTATGAGGCTGGGTGGACCCCAGGAGGGCTCATAGGGTTGACTCACGACTACAGTCTAACAGAAAACCATTTCTGCCCAGCCGTATTCGAACTCGGGTCCTTGGAGTTAATAGCCCGTGGTAACGCTCCCGTAAGTAAATAATACAAAGTAATAATCAGTCGTTTGTAATTAACGACCTATTAAAAAATTCAATAACTGAAAAGCATAATTAAACTGAACATGTTAACATTAATTAATGATGAGCTGGCTGTGTTACATCTTTAAAATTTCTTAAAAGTAAAAAAATAACATCCGGAGCAGTGTTGAAGAAGTTCCCCCAGGAGATGAGCTGCATTAAATTTTTGCTTGGCTCAGACAGAAAAGTGGCCTCAAATAAGCTGTAATTTACCATATAACGTGAGGTAAACGGTGGAATGATTCAGACTGGAACATGCCCCCGGGCGAAATAATTATAATTCCATTTCAGCTCATCAGCCCCCTATTCAACGATTTGCGAATGCAGAGCTGATATGTCAGCTTGACAGATGATGGCCATAATGAGAGACTACAAGCAGTCACCCATGCCAGTTTCGAATGACCATTCCCAGGGTAGGGTCCTACCGGCCTGTATTCGGTATCATTTATTTTATTAATATTTCAATTGAACTAAATTTTGTATTTGACTTATAATTTTTATAGATACTAAAAAAAAAATACAACAAAACAATACCTAAAGACATTTTAAAATTAATAAAAGGAAGATGGTCTGGGCGCAGTATAAGAAAACCTAAGATTGTCGTAATACGGTTTATTATGAGGCAACGTTTCGCCCCACGTTTCAGGGCTTCATCAGGGATAAAAGAGATACAAACACTTAAATGGGGTAAAAAGAATAAACAATGCCAATTAAGAATTTTTAATAAAACTCGCACAATGGAACTTAAAATTAAATAAGAATAAAAAAAAATGTTTTAGACAATTAAAGCAAACGAAAATTAGCTGTTGTTATTGTAAAAAGACTATAAAAATACAGGCATAACAGAAATGGAGAAAAAGAATAAGATTAAAATCCAACATAAAGAAAGATAATGAACAGGATAGGAAGCGTACCTGTTAGATGGTAAGGGGCCAAGAAAATTAAGTGATAGTTAAGAGAGTGGTGGGGCGGTTGTCGGTTAAAATACGTTAAAAATAATGTTAAAATAAAGATTATTAACAAATCAAAGAAATATTTCATTTTTTAATTAATTTAAAATTAAGTACCCGGAACTTTAAAACTCATTAATATTAGTATTTCTGTTCACAACATAGATACTAAAATGCCTTTAATGCTACTTATGCTCAAAATAATTATACCTGTTATTCTCCTACTCATAGAATTCAAGAGAAACCAAATGCTGCTGATTGTGATATGTTTTCTTACTTATTGTATATTTTTAAACAAAAAGTAAAAATTATACCTTCATTTTCAGTTATTGTGTAATTAATTTTTTTTTCTATAGTATATTAGACTGTAAATGTGTCTAGAGACTATATTATTTTATCATTATGTTATTTTATTTATTTATTTTTCATACATATAGTTTGATTATGTTCACTTCTGTTTGTATATATTTTAAGAGAGTTTTTTATTTTTTTATTTTATTTAATTTTAGTATGTAAGAAATCATTCATCACTATTACTTATTGCCCACAACTGTGTGGCAGATTGTAATATCTATCAATAAATAAAAAGTATTTATGTAATAAAAAAAAAATTCTATAATAAAAATATTTTAAATCGATCAGTTATGCTTTCTATGTTATTAAGTCTTTTAAAAGTTTTTATTTATATTCCATCTATGTTTCTTAAAGGATTAAGTTTTTATGTATGATTTAAATTACTTTCATGTACGTTTTAAATTACTTCTTTGAATTTTTAAGGTTCCTTTACATCCTAAATTAAGATAGTTATTTTAACTTATACGTATGTTCAATTTTGTTGTAGATTCAGTTTCTTTATATATATGTTTTTACTTTTGTCCTGTTGTTATAATAAATAAATAGATTATATATCTGTGTTTTCATTATCTGATTTATTCTTTGTTTTATGCGCATTTATTATTTCTGTTATTTATTTGGCTTTTGTATCTAAAAAGTATGTCTTTCTTGTAAATAGAAAATATTATAATATAAAACGCAGGAAGAAACACACACGCATAAAAAAAAAATAATCCAATTGATAAACCATAATTTATCAACTTATGGATCATTGATAAATTAAATTTAAAATTAAAACAATGACCATTAATTTAAATCGTTTTTAGGTAAAATTATGTAAATGTTAGCAAATTGGTTGGTCCCCTGTGCGAATGGCATGCAAGCATGACGTTAGTGGAAATGGCAAATCTGTTTGATGCTGGAAACCGCTTGTGAGCATCCAACTCCTACATTGGCAAACATCTACTAGAAAATGCCAACACACGCCTGTACTATGTAACTGCGCTCTGCACCAGTAAAGCAATGTTTCACAAACGATTTGCCACCACTGTGACTAACACTGAGAAGGATAAAATTTAATTAGTTAATTTAAAAAAAATTGCTTACGATTTTAATTTTGGAGCAACTTTTACTCGTTGCTACATTACCTAGTTATCTACAGGTGAGTAACCTATATGACCATGGTGGGAGAAAAAAGACAATACTCCAGGTTGGATTCGAACCGGCACCACCGCAGATCTCAGGATGATAGATCTAACTGACCTACAGACGGCCTTCAACAACGATTTGTTTTCCAGCTTACAGCAGGAAAGACGGGTTATCATACAGGTTAACTACCTATTATATTCAGAGAAGGAAGGTCGATGTCTATTCCGTGGCTCTGTCACGAAATAAAAGTCAACTCACCCCAGCCGGATTCGATTGGTGCCGCTGCTGACTCGAGGCATCTAAATTGAAGCCTCAATACGCTCGGCTACAATGGCCTCTAATAAAAGTTTTTTTTTTCTGGAGTATTTGTGAAGAGATATGACTTATCGTAGTGAGATTTATATCTAGTTCATAGAATCAAGACACATTAATGCAATACATGTTGTTACGATTGCCATGGTAGGATAAAAACCCTGGCGATATCTGCGTAGACAAAAGGGATTATGGGGAAAAACAAAAACATGAGCGATATGTTTAGACGAGTGGGCTTTGGTTTTGTGAAGGGGAATCTTCAACACTTCCTAGATAGGAGAGTTGTGGCATTACATCGTTAGAGATTATATCTCTATAATTTTGGTGATACGGTGACCGGAAAGGAAATATCGGACAACCTTGTGTTCTGTCAGAAGTACACCCATAGACTACGTGGGGTTCGAACTAAATTTTATTTTAATGTCACTTTTATATTCCTTTGTGCAGTAATGTAAATAATAGTTGATAAGGTTAATCATTTAAGTCAACCTATAAGTTCTCATTGTTTTATTAATTAATATGAATTCTTTTCTTTCCTTTTTCATTCTGTGTACATATATTTCTTCTTATCATTAAACTTTTATATAGTTCATATAGTTCTTCTGTTCATTCTTATGCATGTACACTGCTTTCAACTTGTTAATTTTACCTATGTTTTTTGTTATGTATACTTAATATTTCGATAATTCAACAGGTGGGAGGTAACGCCCCTAGGTTGTCTGTTATCTACATGTATTCGCCAATTGTTATAATTCGATTATTATTTATATAAGGGTATATTGTGGCCTTATTGTTTCGGGGTTTTCGTTATTTCCAAGGAAAAAATAACGTGGCACTTAAGGAGCAATTTATTCTTTATTGTTTTGTCTTTTTTTTCCCTTTTGGCGATTATACTTTTTTTTTTATTATTATTTTCCTTTAACTCACTCTCTTCTCCGCTGAGTGTGGGGAAGTATAAACGATATATATATGACTAAGGATAGATCAAAATTTGTGGTTATAATGTTATCATATCATGACTTAAATACTCGCTAATAGGGCCTTTTTTGTCAGCCGTCTTTGGAACCTGATTCAAGAAAGTTCAGCTTATATTTTCCAAATCGTCAAATATTTAACTTCTAAAATGATCCATTCTACAATCCAAGTACTGATGTTCGACAGTTTTGGAGATATTTTAATTTCTTTTTAATATTTTACACTTAAATACTCATAAAATATTTTAGATTCATTCAATGTTTTGATTAACTTATTTAATGAGACTTTGCTTTTTGTTGAGAGTTTCTGATTGAATGTAATGAACCGGTTCGTAGTTGACCGTGGGCAGTGCGTTACTCCCGTCAGCACCGGTTTTTCATTTTAACTTCAAAGTTATAAAATCTTTTGACAAAAACCGAAATACTCAAAATATATGTATGTGCATAGACTAATTAACAATCTGTACAAAATTTAAAGGAATCTGTGACGAAAAATCTAATATTACTATTGTTTTAGATATAAATGATTGATTATAAATAAATATAGAGCTCGGAAAGATATCTGAATAACCTAGCAAATTTTGACAGATTAAGTACAGGTGGCTTTTGCGTGCTATTAACGGATTACGGGATCCACCGAAACCCATCTTTAAAACAAAATATAGTGGTTGAATAATAATAATGCGTTTCCGAAGCGGAAAGATATGCAAAGAGCAACCGTAGGTATTTAGGCGAGAGGCAGATATCAGAATTTCTAATGTCCGCAAACAAAACGTCTAATCAACATAACCGTTTATACTGACAGCTGTGAAGCTCAATTTAAAATGCAAAAAAACCAAATAAAAAACCTCAAAGGATTAAATATTTAAGGAATCGCAAGCCTCTAGAGCGATAAATTGTTTGAATACTTCAAGAATAAAAAAAAGAAATAATTTAAAAAAATACAAACTTAATAACATCTCAAGGCCAAATTTGAATCTGAGATGATATTAGTGTACATATCCTTTATTAAGTATTCTTTCAACTTAGTAGAAGTTCGTTAAGTTATACTAATCAATATTAATTATTTTCCCTTCTAAATAATGAATGAATAATTTATAACCGCAGAATACTATGCATGTCAAAAAATTATCCAATGTTTTTTACTAAAATATTTTTAAGAAAGAAGATGATCGGTGTTATGGTCAGCAAAAATACACATGTGCCGACGTTTCGACCTAAATTTCAGGTCTGCATGCAGTGTTAGGCAAAAATTTCATCTAAACTCAATGTTAAATAGAAAAAAGATAACGATTATAATGATTAAATAGAATTACAGAAAAATCTTTTTATACAGAATTGTACTTCAGCTTAACGTATGATTCGGAAGTAACTGAAATATAAATAATAAAAATAACTATAGCCTCATTATCATTCTCTGCAGAATAGCAAGCCTTCAGAACACTGAGAAGTATGTTGGGTTATCAACAAACAACATTTACGAAATACTTTAGAGTAATTTAAAATAAAATACTGAATTCAAAATAAAATATTTTCTATATAACGTCGAACACTCCACTGAATAATTAAAGGATGTTTGTTATATTATTCCAAAGATTCCTAATCCATAAAATCACCTATTTAATGTTGAGAAACTGGCAGTATAATGATACTTTCTGATAAAAGAATAAAAGGTCGTATCTAGAGACATTGCCCTCTTTGTGACTGGCTAAATAAAAAGAAATAAACGACTGGTTTTATATGTATATCGCAAGGAACTGGTTTTGGCGAGAAAAAAAAACAGAACAAAAAAAAAAGAAGAAGAAGTAAAAAATCTAGAAGAGATTCACCGATAAATTGGATTTAAGACGTTATTGGGAACAGAATGGTTGCCTTCTATAAATGGAAAAATGATGTCGTATTCCGTGTTATTCAATTATTTTTAAGAAATTATATTGTTTGTTACTCAATAAAGAGCAAAAAAATACTTTAATTTTTATAAAAACAATTAATTAAGATTACCAAAATAAGATGATTAAAACTTTAAAGAATGTATTAAGATATTTTGCTGAAAGCTTATTGCCGTGAAGGATTCTGTTCATTCTGTATCTTTTGATACTTCGAAAAGATATTTTCCTCAGCTTGTACTTTTGAACCATTCGAAACAACAGTCTAAATAAAACGGCCATTTCAGTAACTGAGAAGAATTCTTCAAGCTAGGCGAGTGATTTCCTACGTCAACCAGATTTTAACAATTCCAATGAAAATTCTGTAATATTTCTTTAAATTTGAAGAGTCAATTTTATGTGTTTTTAAGCTATAAATTAGCTAAGACTAATGCCTCAACATTGTTTATATTCATGGTCCTTGTCACTTAGATGGTGAAAATATTCCTTTAGGTTTATTGAAGTTTTCAATTTTTTTCCAAATATTATTAGGATCGAATAAGGTAATTATAAATCACCTAAAAGCAGCTAGGTAATTATTCGAAAATTAGCAGTGATAATATTAAATAAATGAGTTTGAGGTATTAGACTGAGTTTATTTATAGTAAAAATCTTGTAATTAATTTAACTTTAAAAGTTAAATAATTGGAAATCACTCTCAACTACTCAAGAAAATACTTTCTGAAATTTGATTCCAATATAATATCATTGATTGATCGCTTTTTCTTTAAAATTTTATTTTAATCAATATCAGAAAATACCAAATCTTCTAGGCAGGGATAAAAATAAAAATAAATAAAGGATAAACTATTAGATTCATCACTGACATTATCTGATAAAAATAATATGATAAGTAGCACCCTTCTTAAAGAAAATACCAAACTTTTATATAACAAATAAAAAAAAATTAATTATATTGATATTATGATATTTTAAATACGAGAAATCAACATTGTTTTTACTTTAACGAGGGTTTAGAAAAAGGTCCTAAATGTTTTCCGATAAAAACAGAGAGTGGACAGGCCTTCGACCTCTGTGAGTTCGTATGATGAACCCGTTTCCAGGGTAATCCTGTTTGCCAGGAACCGCTAACTCTTTCTACGCAGCTACCGCTTGGCGGATCGTTCAACAGTATTTCCTTCCACATCTCGCAAGGATGTGTCATCTCTTCTAGGGAGTGCCTAACAAGAAGTCAGCCCGCGGCGTTCACCGCTGAAGAATCTTGTTCCTGGAAATGGCCAACGCTCAACAGAAAAGTGTAGGGTGCCTACAGGCAGACTAAGGAATGTTTAAATCGAGCATACGTCTTCCGAAAACACTGTAATTTAAAGATTATTACTATTTTAATGTTGGGAATGTTTTTTTGGTAAGGAAATTAAAAAAAAATTTACGTGTATCCCGTATGAGATGATAACCCTGTTAGATGAAACAGTTTCACATCACCCAATTAGAAACATTGTAGGAGTATCCAATACTCTAAATCTTAAGGTATAAGAGAGAGGAAAGAATCCAACTTAGCTACTGAGCAACTCGCCTTACTTTATGACACTTTAAACAAATTTACTTGTATTTTTATGTGGACTGAATGTTTTAGTGGTACTTTCTATAAGAAAAGGATCCCATATGTATCACCAAGACTTCGATGAACCTTTTGCGAATGAATCAATGACTTAAAATATTGAACATATACTAAAACTAGAAAACATTGCCCTCAGGCAAATAAAAATCGGAATGTTTGCATGTGCAAAGCACATTTTATTTTATATGGTTATGATGAAGCAAAAAAAATGATTTCATTATCAAAGCAATCAATTGGCATTGAAACACTATAAGCTCGCAAAAAATTGTCAAGATAGCGTCACAAAAATTGTCCCAATACTTTTGGGAGAGATGTTAAGAAAGTAAGGTCAAACGTTTTTCTTAGTTTTCAAAAATTGAGCTCTGATTTTAAAGTCGCACTCTAGAAATTGTTATTTACTCATTTATATGGAAATAAAATAAAATAAAAAAACAGAATATTACATGCTTAAAATTTGATCGTACTTCCTTTTTTTTTTTTATGAGTTTTTTTTTCATAATAGGCCTAAGTTTTTCTCCTGCTTCACAAATACTGTGCAGAGGCATAGTTTTTTCCGTATTTACACCTTAAAATGATTGTTAAAAAAAAAATGGACATTTTTTAAGTAAAGAAGCAATCCGTTTTTGGAAGAAAAAACAATATATATATTTTATATTATACTAAGCAAAATACATTATTTTTTTATTCGTTACAATTTACTTATTTAATTATACAAATGGATCGGTTTGTATTGAAACTACAGCTAAAATCGTCATAAAATCCTATTCACAAACAAAATATTCTTCAAGCCAGTGTTTTAAATAAAGATACATTCCATTTTATAATTGTAATAAGAAAAATGTATTTACTTACAATATTTTTGTTGTTTAAAGAGAGAAATAAAAAAAAGGTTTTTTTTTTTTATTTCAATTATGATATTATAAAAATAAAAACATTTAAAACAAATATTATGTTTTTACACGTAAAATACTCGAACTGCTGCAGATAAAATACCAACTACGCAGATACGCAGTTGGGATCACCTTTCATTCACGCTTTGAAATATTTCTTTGAACTCTTCAGATTTTGAGACGTTATTTATTTTAACATTATTTGAAGTATGTACGAATTTAGTTTATGATAATTAATGTAATAAATAATCACCACATTTTCACGACAAATCATTTTTACCATAGTTAAGCATTAAGTACTAAGTAGTAAGTAGGGTTAATCATAATTGCTGAGTACTTTAATACTTTGATTAATGTTTGTACTCATGTACTTTTTACTCAAAATCAAAAAAGTAATCAATCACTGCCCAACTCTGATTTGTACGCCTTTTGCTAATAGTTCTTATTTTTCATTCTGTCGATGAATTATTTCACTTGTCTGCAAGAACAAATGTCAAGGAGTTAGGCTTGGTTGTTCATACAATCTTATCCTGACAGTTGAGTAATTAATTTTCGAGAACAGTTATTGATTCTATATAGTTACTCTCGTGTGAGTAGCAGTGATAATAATACTTTCTGTTATGCAGTGACTAGCTATGAATTTATTCGAATGAACCCTAGCAAGTTATCACACATATATTTTTATTTCTATATTCCATTAACGTCATCTTTCTTTCAAGTGATAATTTGGGAACTGGAACCATAATGGTTAAATTCATAACAGAATTCGTATAACCACAGCCTTTTAAATATAGATTTATTCGGTTTCACTGCTGAAGTTTTACAGAAGTAATGAAAAATATATTTAATAAGATATTCTTATAATGTATAGTTCATGTAGCAGGAACTGAACTAGTAATTTTTGTTTAATATATATTAAAACATATTACAACTTTTAGTATAAATATTTAAAAAAAATATTAAGTGGTCAAAAACTTTCAATAATGGAGTTTAGTTCTTCTTGCTTACGAGTCGTCACTAAATCACAAAATGTATCGCCATACATGCACAAATAAATAAAAATACATGTTTTATATCGCAAATCATATCTGTAATAATCTATATTTCTACACTGAAAAAAATTAATATGTAGCAATAAAAAACAACAGGATGATTGTACTAGGATTCAGAAAACATATTTATAGAGCTCTTATTGATATTACATTATGTTTTCCAAAATATACTCCAAGTAGTACAACAGGTGTAAGAAATATCTGAACATGCTTATTATAAGAATGAATGATGCAAAACTTTAATGTAAACATGTATACAATATAAGGAATTCCATCATTATATTAATTGGTATGTTATTTGCGTATATAAATATTGTCAATTGAAGAAAAACATACTCTTATTATAAGGCAGTTTTAATTTTGGAATATATATATAAACTGGACACATTCCGCTTAAAGGAAGTTACCGTGAACTTGAAACGATCTAACCTTGGCTTGGTCCTTCTTAAATGTCAAGAGTAAAGCTTTATTTGCACAAGAGAGGCTGCAGTATTTTATTATTTATGAATTGCTAAATTGCTTAATTCACATATGATTTGCATAAATTATGTTATTTTTCAATCAATTTTAATAAAAATATACTCTATATAGCTGAAGGCGTGGTGAAAACAGATCGTAAATAACAATACAACGGAGCTTAAATATTACATTAAGTAATTTTGTGCTATTTTAAAGCTACTAAATTAATCTTTATAAATATTCTTGTAGTATTGTTTTATATATATTGTACCAAAATATGGATATATTAATAATAAACGATAGAAAAAAAATCTATTTTGATATTATTATTATTCTCATCTTGATAATATTAAACGGATCATACAATATTAGTATAAAAAATGTTAAAATTTGAGAGTAAAAGTTGCGCAATGATTAATTTGATAATTGATTAATAGTCGAGAAATATTTATTGTTTTGTTTCGTAGATAACTGCCTCCTAGTCGGATTAAGTATTAGTCGACTACTGTAAACAATGTACTTATATCTTGTAAAAAATTAACTGTTCATAATTTATTTAATAATGTAATTTAATATATTTTTAATTATTTAGTATCTAATAATAAATCAATTCATGACTTATGAACAGATTATTAACGGTAGGAATAAAACAGAACGTTTATAATGTAGCATCAATAGCTACTCAAGTATTGTTGCATAATCAAGTATTGTGCTACAATTCTGATACAAAGTTAACATTCGATTCATTCTCAAACCTTCAGATCAATAGCTAACGATAAATAAGTTAATAAAAAACATAAAATGGATAGCTAAAATGCTTAAATTCCAAATTTATTATAAAATGGGCACATACAAAAATATTTCTTATTACGTAATATAACTTATATGAATGGAATATAAAAAGGGAATATGACACCGCATGATTGAAAAAAATTAATCCTCTTTGATCCATCCACTTCGATCAAGCTACTTCTGAAAACGGAATAATAAGCTATATGGAAACCGGAAATGTAAATAGAGGAATCTGTATATGATGCCTACATTTGCAAATATACTTCTTCTATTGATATTCATTAGAGCTCACAGTTTTTCTCGTATTAGAAAAACGATCTGAAGAAAACATAAAAGAGTACGTGAACTTCACCTCGTATTTAAGAATATTGAAAACATTTTACTAATTTTGACGATGCTTTTTGCCTGGTCTGATTTATTTAACCATTTAAGATAGTACAGCAAAAACAACTTCGATTCAAAAAATATATGGGCTATTGCGCTTCCTGAAAATTTCTAAAGTTGATAAAGATATAAACATTTTTTTTTGGAATAATATTGACGATAATACTCGGATTGGATAGAAAGAAATTTGCGAATTAAAGTCTCCAAAAAAAAAGAAGAAAAATGGTACATAGTACCATCATCTTCGTCGACAGATGTTAGTATCGTATTGGGTAATGTGGAATATACCTTCAAGTACGACTGCGTCTTCCGTCTCGTACTGACTGGGTTCAGCAACGGCGACGGCCACCGCGATCAGCAAGAGGACGAGGATGGGCCAACTCATCCTGTTTGTCTGCTGGCTTCCTTAGTAATGAGGTCCTCCGAGCTCTCCCCACCTTCCCCAAGTACCCCACCCTAGGCCCCACAACTGGAATTTACATTTTTCATTTTATTTTACAAGGGTTGGTCGACGTTGTAATAAGTCTTTCAGCCCGCTTACCTTTAATCATGATCAAGGGCTTTCTTATAACAAACACGGGGGCGTGTTTGGTACCGTTTTCACGGATACTTCCTGCATCTGATTTATGAAAAAGCTTTGATTTACGTCGCTCTCTTGAAGGATCTAAAATGAAACAGGTCAAAAAAAGAAAAACAAAAACAAATTTTAGCGATAATTACCTTATGCCAACAGATATTTTACCTGATATTCTGGAGGAAGAAATATCCAGCCCGGTTTTACAGCAAACCTAAAAATACAAGTCTGGACTTTTGTCTTTCATGTTTGACAACTTCATACTCGGAACTGGTCAGTATTTATTTGTACCAAATAATTAAATACTCACAATAATAAAGTATCAATGAGTAATACATTGATACCGACCATTAATTTTGTTTGTTATACTAAAAGAAAAAAAAAGGTTTAGCACATTACAAAGAAAGAGTGCTCAACCTAAAACATGCGTGATACGAAGTAGCATGTTCGGAAGCGGCATGCGGTCGGTCAGTACGTTTTTAATTTTGTTATTATTATTATTATTATTTTATAATAAGTTGTCTTTTTGGGTAAAAGGGTATTTATACTCGTTTTTAGTAACAAATTACCGTCTTCTAGAAATAATTATTGTAAAGAAGGTAGAGAGAGGAACAGTGGCACGCCTCAATATGGAGAACCATATGGAATAAGAATATGAAGAAAGCAATAACGAAATTAGCAATTAAGAATTAATAACACATTCCATTTCATGTGTTAACCCAAACAAATTATTCTTGTACTCCCTCGCTTCATAGCTCGCTTTCGAATTAAGAGCGCTTTAACAAATATTTCAACATATTACAACCAAATTGTAGCAACAGTTTATTTAATTAATACAAATACTAATGTTGGAAGAAAAAACATTCTTTTTTTCCTTAGTACATAAAGTTGGGCAAAATTGTGCAATATCACATTCGTCTTGCCTAGACAGCAAATAATGAAAAGTCAATGGATTGATTAGCGGCTGAGGTTCGCGAGGACTTAGCAGTTCTGGCGCTGAGATCAGTATTCTGTCAAGATTCTCACAAGCATACCTGAATGTGATCAAGGTTGTTTATAGCATCGAGATTAATGCACCCTTAGGTATGTCTCCAATATACGTTTTAGGAAGGTTCCAAAACAGATTGGTTTGTGGTAATGCCGCCTAACGTCAAATGTACCGGTCTAATATAACCTGTCTCAGCAGGATCCAAAACCGTAAATAATTTAAATTAAGTTAACAATAAAATGAACAGCATAATTTTACCTTTTAAAATTAAGGAATAGCTGTTATGATAGCATTTTTTTTTTTTTAGAAATACTACTCGATAAAAATTATTGAACAGGTTTAAATAAAAAATTAATCTGCGAATAAATTTTAGTTAAGTATTTACTTTTTGAAACAAATGAAAAAGTTTTGGGGTTAATTGGCCCACTCCCATGGTGTTAACAGTCTGGTAGTTAAAGCCAGTTCACTGGTGATTATATTAGATATTTACGGTTCATAGATTTCCTTGAAAAGTTTCTTTTTAATATCTCCTAATAAGATGACGATGCCCTATCCAAGATATTTCCCCGAGTCTCATTGCTTCTTGCTACGCCATTGCATAGGCTACAATTTTATTAATTTTGTCGCTAAACATCATTATTATAATTGATTGATAAACAGCATATTTCTTATTAATTTGGCCTATCCGAAGAATGGTAAATCCTTTAATGTAAAACGCTTAATATTCACCTCGTATTTCATCCCAGCCCCACAGTTTGATTCTCATTCCTTTGTCAATGTTTGATTTTTTCCGCCAGAGTATTGCCCTTGAGAATCCATTATTTTTTTTTAGCCTCGCAACACGGTCAGTTCTCGCTCATAGCGTTTCTGACCATGGTAAACTTCGAGCCATTACGTAAAATAAATTTTGAGAAAAACGACACCATTTTGTGAGTATGATATTATTTCAGGTTACCTGTTGAAGTCAAAACATTCACTACTTTGTGTCACATCCTAGCCATTAATATTTCACTCTCGGCAAATAAATGAGATACTTAACAAAGGATTGAGATGCTACAAAAAAAATCCAAGGCTATAATAACCACCCTCGCCGCCCCTACACCCCAAGCCTGGCAGGGGGAGGGAGTTAGAAGGTAATAAGATCAGAAGAACTATATTATATTATATTACTTATTTTATTACGAAATTTGTAAATGTATTTTTATTATTTTTTCTGTTATGTAAAATAAGATTGTTTCAATCTTAGTATACTTTTCTTAGATTTGAGAGTCAAGAAAAATATCATATTAAAATATCCTAAGAAATAGAAAAAACGTTGTAATCAATACCATGTTTTTTTAAAGAAATACCTACATTCAAAACGCCCATTATTGGTAAAATTATCCTCATACCATACGGCATTGTACTTCAGAACAGGAAAAATAAACGCATATCGTCTAAATGAACAATAGTATTTGCAAATTTATAAAGCTTTCGTCGTACCTTGGACTTGGTAGTGTCTTTAGGGCCTGTCCAACTTTTGCGAAGGAAAATTCCTCAGAGTAAGGGTCAAAATGAGGAGCAAAATATTCATAAATTAATTTTTACCAAGTAAGTCGAGCGAGGCATTGTTTGTTATAATTTTTATAGTTGCAGTGGATAATGAATTACAAAGAAATACACAATATTTCCGTTAATATCATTTAAGACGAATAAATGAATTATTAAACGTAAAAAAAGTCGTTATGAGGGAGGGTAATGGGTTTGTCACTCTATCTAGTTATTTTAAAACTTAAAAACTTGTAATTTGAGTATAAAATTAAATCTATAATGAAACACATTGCTCAAAGAGGTTAGTATCCTGCAATATATATTGATAAGTTTTTTCTCGACTGTTGTAGGTATATATATATTTTTTAATTTTCTTTATTTTTCCCCGTCTGTTCGATGTCATATTTGCGACAGCAGAACTTTTAAAAAACAACACAGACAACAACACAAAAACAGATTTTAAAAAACAAAACACCAATTTCACTGTTTTATTCTCGTCCCCAAATTTTGAAATATTTGGGCTCAATCCCAAGCTATTGATGTGCGACTTGAAACATCGAAGATATGCCGTATTGTCAAATTGTTGCTATAATGTATTTTGAAGGCGCTTATTTTGCGATAAGTTTATAGCTATTTAGGGAATAGCTGTCAGCTTTTCAAATAGTTTCAGGGAAGGACAAATTTCAGGGAAATACAATCATATTTATTAGAAAACTTTATATTTTGCCCCCCCCCCCCTCAATAAATTATTGATGTCCTTCCTTCTAGAACCTAAGTGATGGTAGTGTGTACCAACATATCACATGAATTTAAAGATTTGGTCTCCAGGGTGCGTGAGAAGAAACAATAAAGCTAAATACTTCCTTTAAAGATAAAACCGCCTACTGAGCAGTTTTGATCTCCAAGGAAAAATGGCTTGGAATAATGCTTAGAGAGATTAATTCGGATTTCATTGTAAACATTGAGCAGTAAGTAGGTAGAAAAACTCATTGGTAGAGATAACAATTCCTTGGTCGTATGTGTGCTATAGACTTGACATGAAACTTTAAAAAAAAATTATTACTTTTCGTTCTGGATGAGTTTTTTTTTTCAATAGCGATAAGATTCTTCATCCACAATAAAGTGTGCATCAATTATTCATTCTTTCATTTTGACTATTAGGCCAAAGTCATTCTTATCACTGGCTCCGTTATGGAATGGAGCTTGATGGAACATCCATAAAAGTTAGGAGTAAACATTTAATCCACCAACTCTCAAATTAGGATTTCTACTCGGCGAGTTCACGGAGGTGCATTCCATTTCAAATCATACAGTCAAAAATGAAGTGTAACCCAATACAGGATTAAACTATAGCGATAATAGAAGATATATCCAATTCTGGGTAACATCTCGAATCATGCCATATCCCTCTTTTTTTTTGTTGCGTAAATTGCGAATTGGAAATTGGTAGCTTTTTAATGGTCCACAAAAAGATCCATTTATATTTTAAGCTAAGCATCAGGGTAATTTCCTTATATTGGGTCGAACTATATGATGTTTTCTCGCTAATGTTACCGATTTCAATATCCGATGTATCATATTTGCTATCTACGTAAAAAAACTGTAAAACATAATCGCTGGTCCTGATTATCGTGTATGTAAATGTATGGTCCTGGTAAATCCTGCATTAGCTACCTTTTGGGAACAAGAAGCATGCTGAAATGTTTGTTTATTCATTAAACTGATTTTATGTGCAAAATAAACAACAAACAGTAGTTTTTGCGCTTTATTGTAATTAGCCATAAATTTATATTTTATTTTATTTATAGGTTGTTTCCAGCTAAATTAAATATACCAGAAACAAAAAAAAAGTTATTCCTAAGGATACAAAAGTTCAAGAGTTATTCTAAAAATAACCTACAGAAGTGTTTTTTATTTTTTTCAAATTTTAAGATTTAAGTTTGAGCCGAGTGAGGTATCAGTGAAGTATCTTTTGATAGATAGTTTGTTAACTGTATTTTTAAATTTTCTCGTACCCCACTTATGCCTGTCGAACAGATCCGTTATCTCCTAGAACTACATATGGACAAACGACTGATTTTGAATCCTCATACAAGACTGAAAATACAGGGAACTGCTTGTCGATTCAACACTTAGTAGGCAAACGGTTTAAACTTACATGAATATAACAAGACCCTATCCTATCTGGACTTAAGCGGAGTTGAGCTTTGGGCCTCCACTAAATCATCGAATTCTTCTCGTATCCAGTCCTTACAATCCAAAACCATTAATGCTCCTTACATTATCACTAATCAATACAACCATCAGAAGTTTAATGTTCCATATGTAGCCGATTTGGCCAGAACTAGGTACCAATCCTTCCATAATTATCTTCCCAGCCAATCGAACCCACTTGATTCTAACCTGGCTTCTTTTTCATTACCTCATATTCCACGTAGGCGTCTGAAAAGAAGATGGAATCGACATAGAACTTTGTTTGGAGTTCTATAAATGGATTTTTCTGGAAAAATGGCTATTTATTCATAGTAATATATTATCATATGAAGAATTGTCTAATATAATACAGCAAGATTCCTCTTAGGTTTATCGGAAAAAGTTTATCGTTAGCGAAAGTAAGTATGATTCTAATGATAAAGTATTTCCACGTTTGGAGATTTTATTGGAACTGGAATATTTTGTAAACTTAACATGCTAACTTAATAACTGTGTATTTTAACGTTGATTCAGAAAAAAAATGTAAATTTTATAAATTGAAATAATCTGCAATCATAATAAATTAAGCACACAAATAATCGAACTGATACGCTTAATGAAAAAAACGAAGTCAGTATATCCGCAATTGTACAATTTTTTAAAATAATTTATTTATTGTTATTTACAACTGTATAAAAATATATACAACAAGTAAATTTGCCGTAGGTGACATAGTGACGTGGTGCAAACATGTGGAGAATCTACCCATTGATAGAACTCCAATAATATTTCTAGAGGAGATCTCGAGGCCATCTTCTTTTCAGACGCCTAGGGGGATTATTAGGCAATGAAGGAGAAGCCAGGTTAGAAACAAGTTGGTTTGGGTGGTTGGGCAGTTTATCATAAAAGGATTGGTATCTGGTTCTGGCCGAATCGGCAACATATGAGACATTGAGGTCCTGATAGATGATTTGATTCGTAACAAAGTAAGGAGCATTAAGGATTTTACGAAGGATTTTTGTTCAATTTAAAATAATAAACACCAACTCCTTTAATAAATTGCATAATTTATCATTAACGCTTTTTGTTAAAATGTATATGAAAATAATTAATTATACAAATATATAACTAGCTTAATACCAATAAACATAGTATTTTAAATAAATATATAATTAATGTATAAAAAGTAATTGAAAGCCAGACACGATACATTTTACTGCCCGTGAATGTCAAGGTGAAGTATTATTGATTTGGAAGATTTATTTCCCTGTCTTTCCTCGTACCACCTCTTTTTGAGTTTTAATTTATTAAATGTAAAGTTACATTTTTTTGTGGTGCAAGCTTGAAATGATCCTCTCCAAAAGGTTTTATGGTTATTGCTTCTATCTTCTCCTGAAATTTTAATTAATTAACTTGAAAGTAAGTAAGATGTCTGTTTTGAACGTTTTAATTAACTGGAGTAGGATTATAATTGTTTTCTTGAGCTACCCTTAATCAAAGCTACCCCAAAATATAGCTACTTCATCAAATTGTTTAAATACATTTATCAACCTTCGCCTCCGTGATACAAAAAACATTATTATTCTAAACCCCCAGAGAAAAACACTCCAAACACAATTTTTTCTTTTCCTATTCCATTCTGGTGTTGAAAACATTTTCCCCAAGCGTATACCACCGATACTGTGCTTAATGAAAAATATTATTAAGATCACTTTGGAATCTTAATAAATTTCATCTTTTTAAAGATTTTTGCACAATAGGGATGGTTCTCAAACGTTCTTCGTCACGGCAGCCCTCATGGACTAAAAAAAATTTCTCGGAACCCTTGTAGGGCTACAATAAAGTTTTCAGCACTCTTGTTTACCTAAAACTAATTAAAAATGGCTAATTATCCTTAGAGTAGTTGAATGTGTTGAAGAAAAGAACGATGTAAAGTAAATGCTGGAATGCACTGTGTATTTCCAGTATTTTATTATTTATTTATTGCTATTTACAACTGCTCATTATAATATATTTAGTAAATTTGATTTTAGTTAAAATGGAGTGAGAAAGGGGTGTAGAAAAACTACCCAGCACTCATATGACGATTTACATTAGAAGGTTTCATGGCCATCTTCTTTTCAGACGCCTCGGAGGATTGTTAGTAATTTGAAGAGAATGCAAGGTTAAAAACTAGTGGTTTTGGGCGGTTGGGGAGTTTATAATGGAAGGAATGATATCTGGTTCGGGCTAGATCGGTTGCATATAGATATGGTCTTTATTTATGATTTTATCTGTGACAAAGTAAAGAACATTGAGGATTTTACGAATGCAATTCAATTAAAAATTTAAAGAGAAGACTTTAAAAAATAAGATGTTAGTAAATATTCTAAGGTCGATTTTAAATTGTGGAGGGGTTGATGTGAGCCTGTGACGCAGGCCCTTCCTGGGGCCATCATTGGCTGTTGTCATGGATACTACCATTATTGAACAATTGTGTTTATCATATAAAATGAGCCAATCAACTTGCTTCATTACTCACGGCCATTTCCTGGTTTGTTTAGATATAAATAGAGTATATAATCAATCCACCAGTTGGAAATATAATGTTGCTAATGATTTAATGATTAATTAATGATGAATATTATGTGCTAATGATCTTATTATAATTTTGAAATATTAATTATGCTATTTCAAATAATTGATGTTAATAATTGAGGTTAATAATTAAAGGTATTTATTTAAGATAAAATAATTATTAGTCAATAGTAATTTTTGTTTTTTAAGATTAACCTATACTTTAATTTATAGATTTATAAATAAAGTACTATGATGAAATTATTATTGAGATGACATAAATAGTTAATTAGTCAAAGCTACATTTTTTTTATTAATAGTTAAAATGCATAATAATATTTTAATACATACTCTTATTTTTATGTTATTCACGGATGAAAACAAAAAACATTTTCAAATTTTATTTATAGGCTTATCTTACCCAGAAACACAGAAGAACCTTGAAGTTATTCTTAATACCTAAAGATAAACCTAATCATAGCTATACTAGTTCCGCTTAAAACATAGCTTCAACATGTGAAAAAAAATTATTTTCCTATGCTAAATTACCTGTAGCGTTTCCAACATATGAAGAACAAAGCAGTGAGGCACAAGAAATAATCAAAAATCCATTAAACACCTATTCCAAAATAAAGTTTATTTTATTAGTTATTATGAAATTGTTGAAAAAGCATTGTAATAACCTAAAATAATATTTACGGAAACTGATTAAAAAGAAAAGCATATTTTATCACAGTAATAAGACTAGTAACACGATTTCAAATTACATATAAATATATCAAATATATTTTAACGTATAGGTAAAAATTTAAACTTAACTGGTGATGCTGATTTTTTTATCCTATTAACAACAGACCTAATCCAGGAATGAGTTAATAATCAAAATATAAAACAAATGTAATAAGAAGAATTAAATTACAAGTCTTTAATAAACCTTTCTATTTTTTTATAAAATGTAAATAAAATCACAAAATATTAAATAATTGGTTCAACTTAATATATTTTAAACATGAGTATCACTACCAACCATACTAGAACGCGCAATAGTAAGTACGTTTTAATTCTGTTGTGTATAATTCAGGTGAACTATTCTGTCATTTCATCCATCTCTCACTTAAATTCTTAAAAATAATCGGTATAAGCAAAAAGGACACAGGTCTTAAGTATCTGCACCCCACTTAGGGTTCTGTTCTGTCATTTCTAGGGCGTTATACAATACTAGCGTAAATAAGAGAGGACTAAGAAAGCACCCTTCCCTGATACCTTGTGTAGTGCCAAACTCATCTGTTATATTTTTATCATTGCAGGAATTGATTATTGTTTTTTAATAGGCAAATTTTTTATCATATATTTAAAAAATATATAAAATTAAACTGTTTTAAAATTCTTAAAAATATCGCTAGGGATTCCTAGGGAAGCGTTTTATTTTTTTTTTTTAACTAATCCTTGAAGGGACAAGGATTGCAGGGATACAATGTATAGAATCCAGTTTTGTTATTTAACATTACATATTTATTTTAAGCTTCACGAAAAATAAAATTAATAATTGATATATACTGGTGTAATGTTTATCTATAAGTCGATGATTTTATAATAACAGAAAATTTGTTTTTTTTATTATTAAACAAAATTCCTACCAAAACCGGAAATATATAATTTTTTTTTTTAGGATAATTGATAGATTTATTTATTGATAGATATTACAATCTGCCACACAGTTGTGGGCTATAGGTAATAGTGATGAATGATCTCATACATACTAAAATAAAAAAAATTAAAAAAAACTCTCTTAAAATAAATACAAACAAAAGAATAAACAAAATGAACATAATCAAACTATCTGTATGAAAAATAAATAAATAAAATAACATAATGATAAAATAATATATGCAATATTTACACAATCGGCCTGAGGATCCCTGAGCCCACTCTATCCCCCACGTGTGAGGTGTAGAGCAGAGCTCAAAAGATCCTAGCGCATCCCTCTCGCCGCATCACTGGTAATATATAATTTAAAAAAAAAAATTGTTTTTAAAAAATGTAAATAAATGATATATTAAAAAAATAATTGGGAAATGTAGACTAAAATTTATTTTTAATAAATAAAATTTTTATAAAATATCACTATATTCCTAGAGATTTTTTAATTTTTTTTTTAACCAACCCATGTAGGGTCAGGGGTACAAAGTATGGAATGTTAATGTACTTCTCAGCTCCTTTACTTTTTTGTGAGTTCGATGGTTCCTAAATACAGTAATTTAGAACTGTCTCAGTTCAAAGTAACCCTAGCCATTAAGGAAATGAACATCAAAAAATCTTACGACGTGGAAATCTTGAATCTGTAAAATTATTATTATATCAATTTAATCCTTCAAAAGAAAGTTAATTATATAATATATTTAAAGAACAACATTTTTGATACTGAATTTATACAAGTAATCATACCTTCGATTATTAAGTTACAACGGAAAAATAACAAGGTTAAGTGAATATTACAAAGTTCTAATATATTTTAATTAATTTATAATAATTATAAATATAATCATAAATAAATAAAAATAATGAAAAAGTCTATTAAAAAACAATGATCAATTCCTGCAATCATGTAAATATAGCAGATTAGTTCGGTACTACACAAGGTATCAGGCAAGGATGCTTTCCTCTGTTATTTACGCTAGTAAAGTATACTGCCCTAGAAATAACATAACAGAACCCTATCAACTGGTATGCAGATACTTAAGACCTGTACCCTTTTCGCTTACACAGATTATAAGATAATTTTTGGAAACAATGGAAGAAACCTTCAAGAAAGATGCGAATAAATATTGACAAATTTGGTCAGCACCTTTCTAAAACCTTTGAGCCAAACTCTGACTTCCTTAATCTAATCCACATAAAATATATTGAAGATGAATTGAATACCCCACTCCAAATAACTCCCCCACATCTAAAGCATTTTATCCTTCAGAGATATCTTACATCAATCATAAATTACCTTCCCGCAAAGCTCCTGGATATGACCTAATTACATCTCATGTTCTATAACATCTTCCTCGAAAATCTGTTCTATTCCTCACCTACATCTTGAATGCTAAACTCCGAATGACTTATTTTCCCGACCCATGGAAAGTATCCATAATCAAAATGATTACCAAATCTCAAAAGCCACAAGAATTCCAATCTTACTACCGTTATATCTTTCTTTTACCTATCATGGTCAAAATCCTTGAGAAATTCATCTTGAAACATCTGTACTCTATCCTAGAGTCTAACCATATTTGGATTCCGAACAACTCACTCTACTATCCAGCAATGTAGTCGTGTGGTTGATGTCTCATCTGCATTTGAGCGCAGAATGAACTTCTCGAGAGTCTTTATTGATGTAGAATAGGCTTTCGATCGAGGTCCAAATACAAGGTCCGTAAATTCCTATTCCCCTACATACTTCCTCATTATCCGTTCTTATCTCTCGAGATTATTCAAGCAAACCACAATGTTGCTTATTCATCTCTCTTTCCTTAGTCTGCTAGTGCACCTCAGTTTGGTATCCTTGGTCCTTTCCTTTATACAGTTTTTACAGCTGAGATCTCAACCCATCCTGATACTATTCTCACCAAGTATACATAGGACACATGTCTACTGTCAGTGAATAATGACTCTGCCATTGTATCAAAAAATCTTCCAATCCCATATCACCACCCTTGAAAAACGGTGCCAAATCTGGAGGATTAAAATAAATCCCACCCAAACACATTTACCCTTCCTCGTAAACCCATGACTTCCTGCCCCACAGTATCCTTTAATAATACCCCATTTATTCCTGTCGAACAGAAGGACATCCGTTACTTAGGACTACATCTTGACAAACGACTGGCATGGAATTCTCATACAAGACTGAAAAGACAGGAAGCTGCTCGTCGATTCCGACTACTACAACATTTATTAGACAACGGTCTAAACTTCCAATCCATTACAAAAGACTGATCAACATGATAATAATAAGGCCTATCGGGACATACAGAGTTGATTTTTGGGGCTCAACTAAACCATTGAATTTCTCTCGTGTCCATTACTTTACAGTCTAAAATCCTTCGTAAAATCAGGACCGCAATATTCCCTATGTCGCCGGTTTGGCAAGAACCAATCCTTCCATGATAAACTTCCTAACCACCCGAACCCTCTTGTTTCTAACCTGATTTCTCCTTCATTACCTGATAATCCTCCTAGCCATCTCAAAAGAAGATGGCCCCGAGATCTTCTCCTCTAGAAGTGTTATTAGAGTTTTATCAATGGGTAGATTCTCTACATGTTTGTATCATGTCATTTTATAACTTATAAAAAAATTAATGGTCGCAAATATTTTTATACAGTTGTAAATAAATACATTATTAAAAAAAATATTGACAAAAATCTAAATTATATGAATTGGAAAGAGAGATGGAAGCAATAACAGAATAGTTCACCTGAAAAGAACATAGAGGTGCTCTTTTTGCACAGAGTCTAAGAAATAACGGGAATATATCAGATAATAAAAATCCTAGGCGAATAATAAAGAAGAATTCTTTGAGGTGGTTAGGTAATGTCTTTTGAATCTCAGAGAACCATGCGACCAAGATCATGTGGTCTTTGACAAACGTGATCGACTGGAGGAAAGGCAGATGTTAAGGATCGAAATTCATGGGTTCAGCTCTACAAGTTGGCACCTCATCCTGAAGAGAATGTGATTAAGAAAAAGAAATAATCCTAGTCATTAATGATAAAAACTAGTTTAATTATTCCATATAATTAAAGTTAAATCGTCAAAAAATGATATAGGTCTGACAGCATTAGTACTGGTATTGGTATTTGGTTGGGGACTAGTCTCTGTGGGCCTTCTGGTCCTTTTTTCCAACCCTTGGTGGCTATCAGAGTCGCCACTGCGTACTAACCAAGGTAGGAGTGTCAAGATTCATTTTTCGGAACACCCGAAAAATAAATATTGACTGTCACAGGTGGGAATCGAACACACAACGTTCCAAACCGAGCGATCTGGGACCTTCGCCCCAACCCGCATGGCCGTCAGAACCCTACGTCTGACAGTAAAATTAAAACCAAAATCCAATGACGAAAATTCCTTGGTTAGTGAGGGTCTTTTCAATTTTGAAATAATAGGAAAAATAGGGTTTCAAATCAGTATATGCAAAAAGAATGGCGGCTGTTGGGAAGCAGATGATTCAGGAAGTGATAAAGCGGAAAGGATGGAAGTTTCGGATACCATAGCTGTGTGCAATGGCGTTATAAGATTAAATATTTATATGTATATATAATCATATGTATAAAATTAAAATCCAGTGTTTTCAAAATTCAAAACGAATAAAAAAAGACGGAAAGAGGACGGACGGTCAGTTCATCTCTCATCCATGACCGCAGCAAATCGATAACCTTCTCCCGGGACGACGCTCCTCTCTAGCTCCATTGATCTCTCCTCATTCATAAATACATTAAAAATTCAAACTGTAAAGTAGATTAATAAGATTTAGATTATGTTACCTTTTTTTTTTTTAGATAAAATTCAGTAAACATATTTTTTAGGTTTGGTATACATCCATGTATATATTACAAAAAAAAAGAAGATAAATTGGTATATAATTACCCCCAATGTGCTATCATATGAGCACATTGTTGAAATTATTTAGACCGACTAACCTAGCAAGTGAGCTGGCATTCGTTTTCCCTCGTTAGTTGGGTTTAGGTAAAATTCTGAGAATTTATGAATACTTCTTTGAACTGTTTTGGTTTACGTAACCGTCCATCTTTTTGTTTGTGTAATTTTAACGCATATAATATCAATGCGTAATATCTTCAAATGTACAGAGAGCAAATGCAGAAAACGATAATATAAAAACATGCTAAAATTATATTAAATTTTTTTTTCATTTCTTTAAGAGAGCACTGGCTGTACCTTTAGAAACGGCTCTAATATTTTTAGGTCAAGTACCACCAATAAAAGTTATATTGGACTCGGCGATCTCACCTCCGGGGTCTCCCCTTGTACGCATGAAGCACTACAAACGCCTGCAGTACCATGATACGGCTATAACGCGTAGCTTGTGAGCGTTGCAAAATTCTGATCAACGGCGCCAACTTTTCTCTATTCAGTTAGCTGTAACAGAATTTGAACAGATTGACCCTATCAACATCAAATTTTAAAAATATATTCTAGTTGTCGGCTGCGATAATTATGGTATCACCTACTTTTTTAAGTGATTTTCCCCGTTTATTTACATGTAATTGATCCAAACTCATTTGATATCCAATAATTAATAGAACTGACGCAATGTTAATGATACAAGTATTTATTAATTAAAAACCTCAAAAAATTGGTATAAAATACAAAAAAATAGAAAAAACATTAATTCTAGATACTACAAGATTAATCACATTGAAAAAAATCAGAATGAAATAATAGAAAGATAAATAAAATACAGTTTGTTAATGCTATACCAAATAGAAGAAATAAAAAAATAGAAGATCTGTTTAAAACTTATGAGAAATAAGGCAATCCTTAAGCAACTCCTAAAAACCTGTGATTTATTTCTTTGAAGTGCCCGTTACCTCTAGTATCCTCCCTTATTCTCCCATATCTCGACAACGGACTCCTTGTGTATGTGGGGCTATCTATTGAACAAGAAATAAGACTAAAAAGATTACTGAGCTACTTCATGAGATTCATCTTTGGTAATCCCCGGCGTTCTCATTTATCACTACTATTCTGTGCAAAGCTGGCTGTATCCCATTATCCGAAGACTACTTTCTTGACGCATTTATATTTCAATTCCTAATAACCAAAAAATCTTCCTATATCATTCATCTCCTCACCGTATGTTTGTCCATCACCTGTTAAATACGAGACACCAACCTGGCGATTTGTATATCCCTTTTTATAGAACTTCCTTTAAAAAATCCTTTATTGTTCGAGTTATCTCTTTTTGGAACACCTTATTCATATCCATCCGCAAAGCTTCCTCCTTAACATTATTCAAATACTAACTGTATATTCATCTCCTTGATTATCATTCCATGAATTTGTATTAAAGCTTGAAAAAAATAAGTATTTTGTACATATTTTATGTATATCATTATTATAATAGTTTTATTTAATTATATTTAAATGAGTAATTGATCCAAACTCATTTGATATCCAATAATTAATAGAACTGACGTAATATTAATGATAAAAGTATTTATTAATTAAAAAACTCAAAACATTGGTCTAAAATAAAAAACAAAACATACAGAATGAAATAATAGAAAGATAAATAAAATACAGTTAGTTCATGTTATACCAAATAGAAGAAATAAAAAAATAGAAGATCTATTTAAAACTTATAAGAAAAAAGGCAATTCTTAAGCAACTCCTAAAAACCTGTGATTTATTTCTTTGAAGTGCCCGTTACCTCTAGTATCCTCCCTTATTCTCCCATATCTCGACAACGGACTCCTTGTGTATGTGGGGCTATCTATTGAACAAGAAATAAGACTAAAAAGATTACTGAGCTACTTCATAAGATTCGTCTTTGGTATTCCCTGGCGTTCTCATATATCACTACTATTCTGTACAAAGCTGGCTCTATCCCAGTATCCGAAGACTATACTTTCTTGGGGCATTTATATTTCAATTCCTAATAACCAAAAAATCTTCCTATATCATTCATCTCCTCACCGTATGTTTGTCCATTACCTGTTAAATACGAGACACCAACCTGGCGATTTGTATATCCCTTTTTATAGAACTTCCTTTAAAAAATCCTTTAGTGTTCCAGTTATCTCATTTTGGAACACCTTATTCATAACCATCCGCAATGCTTCCTCCTTAACATTATTCAAATACCAACTATATATTCATCTCCTTGATTATCATTCCATGAATTTGTAAATAATAAACATCAATAAAAGCTTGAAAAAATATATATTTTGTACATATTTTATGTACATCATTATTATAATAGTTTTATTTAATTATATTTAAATGAGTAAGTGTAACCAAAGGCTGTTGAAATTGTTGTTCTCAGGGGACCAAGTGTCCCAGAATAAATATGGATTTTTCATTTAATTTCATTAAATGGTCCCCAAGCTGAGACAAAAAATATAGTGCTTGGACATTGCCTATTTGTATATATTTTTGAACTAATACTAGTAGGCTTAACTATGAATAAAGGCCCTATTGTTGAAACAATTAAAAAAATAATCTAAAAAAAATATATATATAAGTAGATCGTCAGGGTTGCGGTCAAAAAAAAGAAAACTAGTTTATAACTATTTTAATGTCCGACAACAACCTGCTGTTTTGTTCAACCTTTCGCTTTGAACAGCCCTGATGAAGCCTTGCAAAGTGGGGCGAAAC